>NC_051450.1:19450043-19692314 GCF_001649575.2 Kryptolebias marmoratus | reverse complement strand
GGGGGGGGGTCAGTGTTAGGGCTAAAGGTTATGTGGGAGATGCTGCCCACTGAATTAAAATGAATGGCAAGCCTTGGAGTGTTTGCTATCAAAATATCTGACATTTGGTGGAATTCAGCAGGGAGAAGGAATGCTAAATGCTTGAGAAGAAGAAACTGAAATATTTAAATTTATCTTTTGCTAAGATCAACATTTGCAAAGACTTTTAAACTGTATTTATATTTACTTTTTGCGACTTAAGCTAATCAATTGAACATGGCATTTACTTGTGCCCTTAATCTAATTCTTATCATTAAACTCGTTTTTTTTTTTTTGTATATATAGATATAGGCCTATGTCAGGACAGGAGGACAGAGTGGCGAACCCAATGCTTTTAAAAACAAAATAAGAAAAAGCTGACGGGACAGCAAAAACTAACCATAACACAAACCCAAAGAGAAACAAAGAGGCGAGGCGAGTTGAGGCAAGGCATGGGAAGGGACAGGAAGGGAACCAGACAACAAGAGAAGAGAGACAATGAACCAGCAAGGAAGTGAGCAGGTTTTAAAGCTGAGAGTAATTAGGGGAAGTGGGCACAGGTGAGTGATTACAATTAGGAACAGGTGAAGATGGGCGTGGTAGGAAGACAAGGAATGAACAGAGGAGAAGTGAATGATGACAAGAAACAAAAACACAAGGAACAAAATAAATAAATAACAAAATAAAATGAAACTCAAACAGAAACATGAATCAGAAACAAGAAAACAACCCTTGAAAACAGAAAAACAAGAACCGAAGCCAAAAACAAACTAAAAAATACTTGAATTTATGACAATATATATGCACATATATATATATATATATATATATATATATATATATATATATATATATATATATATATATATATGTGAAGGCACTCAAATATTAAATCATATCAAAGTTTTTTTTTCTATTTCATAAAATGATCATTAATGCTCTCTTTTTATTGTCAGTTTCCTTCTTTGTGCTTTAAAGACATAAAACATGCGCTCTGATTTCACACTTTCTTAACCTGTCTACAAAAAAAGCTCATCATGCCTCACAAAGTTGGTTCATAGACTACAACTGTTTTTAGATTAGATTAGATTTAGCTTTAGATGGGAAGCCACAAAAGGTCAGAGGGTGAGATACTCCCGTTTTTTTAAGTTAATCAAACCTGACAGCCCCATCAAAAAGGTCCAAGTGACCGCTGACAGCTTCTAAAAAAATTAAACTGTGTGTGTGTGTCTGTGTGTGTGAACATGCACTTTAACTTCTACGCTACGTGTGGATCTATGTTTGTGCCTGCAAGTTTGTGCTGTCTGTCACAAGCCTCCATCACATTATCATAGAGCCATGACATTTCTGGCATCTTTCTGAAGACTCAAATCTGATAAAAACTGAGATAAATCTGATCTCTGATCTTCCTGATGAATATGATAAGACCTGCCCCAGGTTAATGGACCTTGACACCTATCAGGGCCCTTGGAACCACTGATCCTGGATCAGAGGTGGAAGAGACAGCAAAGGTGAAATAAGAGGGAGTAAGACCTGGTAGGAGGGTGGGGGTTAGAGGAAGCTGCCCTGGAGAAGTGCTGGCAGGATGAGCCTGGGTGACAGCCATGGCTGTTTGACGGCCTAAAGCTCCATGCAAACCTGCCCTCATTCTGATTCACACACACATGCACACGCCTAACTTTCTGTTTCCTGTCTCCTGATTTTAATTCTCCTATCCTATCAGCCTCTGCTTCACTTCTTTCTCTTATGGACTCTGTTTTCTCTCTCTCTCTCTCTTACACACACACACACTCACACTGATACACAGGGATCTGGGGGATATAGGGGTGTGGTAGAGCTAGTGATGGGGCTCTGCTTTGATGCCCAGTGGGAGATTACAAGGCCAAGAAGCAGAGATAAAAGTACAACCAAAACACAGGTATCTGCTCTTGCTTATGCCTTACAAACACATTCACACATACGCTTCCACGCATTCATAACACATGTTCAGAGAAGACCAGAGATGCACACACACTTACACACACGCACAGACAGTTTGCCTACATACACATCTAATGGCTAGTCAGTGACACAGAGGTCTTAGCCTCTGTCTGCCAGTCCTTATTTGTTTCCCAGCCCTTTCCTATGTGTGTAGCAGTAGCACTTGCTACTGGGTGTCTTGTTACTCCTCAGAAGGTCTATTGATTTAACTCTTGCCACAATCTATAACACTATTGTCTTGCCTTAAGTGTCTCATCTGTACAATTCACTGGCAGGAGTCTATACATCAAAAAACCCCGCCTGCTTAAGGATATTGGTATTCTGAAACATGCTGGGAATACTTTTTTTTTCTTAGTGACTTTCACATTTTTGTTGCACACTCAAGCTTACTTTTTTTTAGCAGAGACGCTTGCAGCTAGGCATAACACTGGCTGATACAGATTTATTTTTACTTGTGTTTATGAAGTCAATATTTTCTTTCGCAGGATCATAAAGCAGCGGTGTAGAGCAAAAGTTATATTTTACATTTCCTGTTCTATTGGGACACGGATGAAATATTTGCTCTTGTTATGGCATTTTAAAAAAAGAAGAGAAAAAATGTCACCCTTTGGTTAAAATGTACTCATTTGAATGCTGCAGCCACGCTGATGTGTTTGCATAAAGGGATGGGTTAAGGCCTCAAAAGGCTCATAAGTATGTTCTCAGATCTGTTTTGATTCAAGTCATCAGTACTCTGTCTCTTCATGTATCCATTGTATAAAATTGGAGCAAGTGCAGATCTTTTCTATCCTTTGTGTCCAAAGGAACACATCACTATAGCATTCAGATGGAAAAAAAGGCAATCACTTTTTCTGGTGTGTAAATGCTTTCTTGGAAGCAGCCTGCACTTTTAAAGGTTTGGATTGTGCTGTGATTATATGTTTCTAAAGCATTAGAAATCAAAACTAACAAATATAAGTACTTGCATGGTCATTCAGTTGTTCTAAATGCAATATTTTATGAGTTTTAGCCCACAGTGCTCAAATACCAAGGTTACCTTTCTGAATCTGGAATGATCTTACTGTCGGTTCCCTTCAAGTGGCACCCTTAATGTAAAGAGACTTTACCCTTTTCTATGCAGAATTAATTGAAGTGTTGAGAATGTTTAGAAAACACAGATAAATGGCTTAGATAAGGTTGAATAGTTAAATTCAAAGACATGTTTTACCTTTTGTGGGATGCAGACATCTTTGACTTTGTACTTTAAAGTGTTACAGATGTAGGTGCATTCAGAGATGTGGGGTTTCTGAGAAAATGCTCACAAGTTGTTTAGGCGTGTATTGAATGTTTATTGGGAACTTTAGCTTTGCAATCATGGTTAGCAATATTATATTTTATATTTTAGAAAACACTAGAATTAAGTTATAGATTTAATGAGACAAATATATTATGTATAAAGCAATGATAATGCCAAAAATGATCAGGACTTGTAACCATTGAAAATATGAAATCAGTTTTAACTACACAGCCAAAAATATAAATATATAAAGTATTTGACCTTTTTTACATTTGTGATGAAATTCTACCTTGGATCGTGACCAATTGGATGATTTGATTTGAGTTGCTAAATTATCACATGTATTTTTGTTTGTTCATTATTGATCCCTTTATTGGTTGAATTCATTACCTTACAGTTTTGAATCCCCTTTTCTGTAGTAAATTAGCCTTTTGTCCTTTCTTATCTGCAGTGTTTCCAGTGTTGATCTCAATCTGCCAGATTATCTATCACACCATCAGGTTAGGAAGCTAAAGTCACACAGAGATGTGGTTGTCACTATGAGGGCCTCTGTGACTGTGGAGACATTAGCAGTGTAAACTGTGGGAGATACATGTGCCTCATCCCAGTTACCGTTGTAGAGCTCGGCAGGATGTGACACCGGCCCAGCAGGAGTAGGTAGTGATTAGAGGGGGACTGGCTATGGAGATGCCATAAGACTGGGGAATGATCAGAGGTGTTCATTAGGAGCCACTTACAGATGATGGTTGTTTTTCTCCATGTCGGTATGCAAACATCAGAACGCATCTTCTTATAGTCTTACCGTTTGCAAGCTTATCCTTTTGTTGAGCCTAGCCGGGATATTTTCACAAATAATTTATTCAGTCTCTGCATTGGTCGTTAATATTTGCAGTGGAAATCAAATTCTGTTGCTGTTTGTGTTGGAAGCATGAATAAAAACATGAGGGTGATTTTCCAAGACAGAATAATGTGCCATTGGTGCTACCCCCACCCCTCCACCCCCCCTCGGAGCTCCCTATGCCCTAAAATGAGGCTGGTCTGATGGGGAGTGATGGTATTTTATAATGGTATAACATGATCACTACCTAGCAGCATGCTTCCCTCACCCTCTTTTGCACTCACTCTCTCTTTCACTGCATCTCTCCTGCCTCATTCTGGCTTCTTCCCAGTTTCCAAATAGTAAAGCCAGCTATTTGTGATTCACAATGCTGTCACTCTGTGATGATGGAAAAATACACACACATGTTCAAAGAGCAGGGATATGTATGATAAAATGTATATCTAATAATGATTTTTTTTAATATACCAAATAAAAAAAGTTTAATTATTCTTTTCGTGATTCTGCTCCCTTTACGGATCTCCATTTCACCCTATCCCAGCATACTCTTCTGGCATACCAAAGTTTTGGTTATCCTCCTTCACTTCATACATGAATCTTCTTTGTGGTCATTTTCTTATTTAACATCTTTTGTCTAATATATCTACTATCCCTCCTTGGCACATGTCCAAACCATCGCAGCCTTTTGCAATATGAAGGTATTTTAGCCGGTGCGTGCTGACAGGCATTCAGTTTTATTGCCATGAAGACTTTCACTAAACAGCACAGATGGTGGTGAACATGGTATACTGTGACTCCACAAGTCTATTTTTTTGGCAGTCTAAGTGGACTGATATTCCACATAAAGCAAAAACACATGGGAGCACCATAAACATACCTTTTGGCTAGACTACTGGCACTATAGCTGAAATAGATACACTATTTAACCAGTGTTTGCTATTCAAATGTATTGCATTCTCCATCTGTTGAGTGTGTCATTGGATCTTTGTTGTCACTGAAATATGTCAGATTCTTTAGTTCACTTTGGCCCTTTTTAGTTACTTAAATATCTAGTTTTACATTTAGATCAGTAGTAAACCTAAAAGACATGATTTATTAATCTTTGCTGATGTTTTCAGTTAAATATAAAAACAAATAAAACCAATAAAAACACAACTTCTGTGCCGAATAATAATAATAATAATAAAATAATAATAATAATCCATGGCTGTGCTCAGATGGCAAACAGGGAAGAAAATTTATCCCCTTCAGCTTTGGTGCAGGTTCTCATTGCATATGGCTCCATAGGTTAATTTTTCCTTTTTCTTTGCATTCACACACTTTTTTATGAGAGGGAATTATGCCGTGGGTATGTCAATGTTAATTTCCTGGTGTAGACAGTGAGACAATGCTGACAGAAATGTGGAGGATGGAGTGTGTGTGTGAGTGTGTCACCTATTGGGGGCACATGAGAGTAAAACAGTTTTACAAGAAAAAGGGACAGTAGCCTAGAAAGACAGACATATTTTTATTCTTATACATTTTTTGTATTTCTGTTTTACAGCAAGTATTTCTGCAGAATGAACTTCAAAAAATAACTTCAGGAGAGGAAAAGTGATTTGAGAAGACAAAAAACAGAAAATATTGTTCGTTGTTTTAGCTCTTGCTTCATACCTGCAGGGAGAAAAAAAAACAAAAAAACATTTTTTTGTTCAAGCTAATATTTCTGTTTTAGTATTGTAATAGTACATTTCTTACCAAAACTCACAAAAAAAAAATGTTCATAAGTTAGCTGAAAAAATTATGAGAGAAGTTAAGCTGTCATGATAACATTTTACTCACAGTAAAAGTTTTGACACTTCAGAACAGAGCAAAACAAATGAGCCAAGGTGAGAGAATTGTTAGAATGCAGAAAAATGCATAAAAAAATAACGACACTTTAACAGATACAAACTTTCCATCCAATTTACTGTCTTTCTGTTCTGTGAGACATTTTCTTCCACCGTTACAAAGCCCAAGTCATGTTCAGAGCTTTTCTACATAAGTGTTTCATGTCGCTCCTTTTCCTCTAAAACACACTTGCCTATTCCGTATGTTCCTGGTCTCATATTTGGGTTTGAGAGTGGATGGGTAACATTAAAAGAGCTATCACTTTCTCTCTGTGTCATTCTCCTACTTCATACACCATTTGATCTGAAGCCAGATATGGCTTTTAGATGTAGGCGTGGACGCACACTCACACACACATGCATGCAAACACATGTTCTATAGCTCTCTGAATGCACACACACACACTCTGATTGACAGATAAACAATTTTAAGAAGCGCACACTCAAACTTGGAAAAAAAAATCTTTTATTTTACAAGGCTTTTATTTTGTGCAATTCCTCTCAGACAAACATCAAAAAGAAAACACTTTTTTCTTATTTTTTTTTTTCGCATCACACAAACGTCTTACGATCCTCTGCCTTTTTAAAACACCCCACCCTCGACAACTTGTGGAATGAGCTAAAGGAACGGAGTATTCAAACAAAAAGACATAAATACACAACAAATACCACCTACAGCCAATAAAATATGCATGGGAAAGTACGAATGCCTTTACTGTCAGGATTAATAACATGCTATGAAAACACAGGAACTGACTGTTTTCCACAGGTGTGTCTCTGCGTGACTTCATATTCAGCTTTGTATTTTTGCAGTTGTTTGTGCCTGCATGTGAGCCTAAGTACAATGTAGCTCAATTTTGGGATGTGTACTGCATCAGACGGTTAGATTATTAGCCAAGATGCAAGAATAGAAAAACACATGGAACATTTTTTTTTTTATCACTTTGTCATAATACATACATGATTTCCTAAAATAAAAAGCCTTTTACGTTATGAGCTATTGAGAAAAATTGAACAAAATGACAGGACTTGACTGAGATCCCTAAATATTCCAGTACAAAATGTTCCAGTTGTCAAAATTAATGCACTCAGATTTTAGAGGCACAAAGCCTTGATATATTAGATCCCAATAACTCTTTCCCCGTACTCCTGCCTTTGTTCGCTCTCTCTCTGATCTGTAATTGAAAAAGCATTCCATTTTTATTTTTCTTCGCTATCCAAAGGCTAAATCCAAAACACCAGCCAAGAGGTTAGCCTGGTCACCTGGCACCCACAGGCACTCTCTCCTTCTTTCTCTTTATCACAGACACACACATGCACACACGCAAACACACATACCTGACTGCTGTGCTTCAATAAACTGTAAATTCCTCCTCTGCACCCACCATACCCAAGCAAACCCTTTAAAAGTCACCCGCCTCCACCTTGTAATGCATGAACACACTCACGCAGACATGCACATACATACTTACCCACCGTCGCACACAACAGACAAGCCCAAACACACAAAAAAACAATGTGGCTTAGTGGATGGTATCAAATTTAGTGGCCACAGGGATCTTGCTGGGGTCATAAATCTATATCTAACATGTGAGAAAATCTCTACATGAATATCTGGAGACACACAGGGAGAAGGAGACGGAGAGACAGACAGCAGGATACAGAGGGAGAGACACAAAGGAAAAAAAGAGTCAGAAAGCAAAGTGAGAGGAGAGGAGAGCCGCAGACAAACACAACGACTAGGACGCGGGCTTCTGTAAGGTAAAGCAAGAAATAAACAAACACATGCAAGGTGGTAGAAAGACGGAGTAAGAAAACAGGCGACTATGTACATCGAAGGACAGAAGGAGTAAGAAAGGATAAAGATAAACCAGGAGAGTCACAGAGGGAGTCTGTGGGACATATATAGGTTGGGAGACAAAGCCAGCAAGAGAAGGAGGGCTGAAAGACAGACAGACAGTTAGGAGAGACATGACTCCTCTGTCTCTAACAATACCTCTTCATGTGGTGCCCAGCTTAGCAGGCGAGCCGTTGGAATCAAGAATGTGGAATGTGGGATTTCAGACTTGGAAGTGATAGCTACTGTCTGTGTGTAATTTTTTTGGGCCAACACAGAGAGCCCCCCCCCCCGGCATGCCATGAAACACACACACACACACACACACACACATATAAATTCTGCTACAGTCAGTTTGCTTCTTGCATGAGTGTGAATGTCCATATGTGTAGAAAATTGTAGCGTTGAATCAAATCATATACATCGATCCATTTTATACCTGCTTTGTCATGTTTAGGGTTGTGGTGGAGGTGGAGCCTGCCGCAACTGGCATTGGGTGTCCGGCAGGATACACTCTGGACACCAGACTAAAAAGTTAACTTGGAAACAGAAACCACAACTTGAATTACACTGTAATTCATTCAGCGATTAGTGTGGAAGAAAACGAGAGAACTCCCTCACAGATACAGAAAAAAGATGCAAACTCCGTACAAAAAAATTACTACATGACGCTCAGAAATATGGAAAAACTACTGGAGTAAAATCACTTCACAAATGTGTTAAAATCTTAATTTCAGACTACTTAATATTAATTATTTGGTAGTTTATTGTTTTGGAAACTATAAAGGTAGCATCACTCTGCAATGCTATTTAAGTGTGAGATATAAAAAAATGAATAGTACAGATGTTCAGCATATTGGAGCAGAAGTATGAAATAAAACTGAAGGACTGAAAGTCATTAAGTAAATCTGGCCAGTAGATTCTCATGATGGTATGTAGATCTGAGCAGAACTATTGTGTGCATATATATATATATATATATATATATATATATATATATATATATATATATATATGATGATGATATATATCATTGTTGTTGTTTTTGTTGTCCTGTATGTGTGTAAAATTTATAAAAGGGCCAAAATGTCTGTTTAAACTTAGTTCCACAATTTTCCTATATTCTGTTCAGGTGGTCAAAGCTTTAAAAGTTTTTAATTTAAACAGAGTTTTATGATCATACACTGTATATTGTTCCTTTCACTCGTGCATTTTGTCTCCCTCAAACAGTGCTAACACACACACACACACACACTGCTACTAACACAGGAGACAGTTGTTGCTTGCCGCCCCAACGCCTGTCATGGCTGTCAGGCCAAATCCCACGAATTATGGCTGTTCCAGATGTAAGAGATTTCTAAGCTCCCTCCAACGGCCTGCGGTCTGCACTGAGAAAGAGAGGGGAGAAAACAGAAAGAAGGAGAGAAATGTGGGTTCATGCCATGTCATCCAAAATTTCAACTTCCTTTCTCCATCCTTCATTTGTGTTATCTATCTTTATTCCATCAGAAGAAAAATGACTTACATTACATTTGGAGAGAGTGTTATTTTATGCATCATGCATGTGAAATTTCTAATGAATATGCGACTTAAATTTGCAAGAGAGTGACTACCTAGGAAGCTTTTATTTTTAAAAGGCACCTGGAAAATTGATATTTTTGCAGAAGTGTATTTTTCTTTCGGAAATGTGATTTTTATGCGAAATGAAATTACAACATAATCTATACATTTCACTTTTGTGGCTATTACTTGTTTCTACAACTGTGGAAGATATTCAGCAGCCATTGTGCGATTCTAAAAAGAGCTACTAGTTGCTTCTGGATTGTTGAGACACTGATAATTCTGTCTGACCAGAACATTAAGTTTAATTTCCCAACATGTGTGTCAACACTTAAAATTCAACCACCATCATCCTCTTTGTTCTTCTGGTCCGCTCTCACTATTTCTCTCATTAGTACTTCGTAACCAGACAGTTTATTTGAAATTATGAAAGCATTACACTCTCTGATGTAGCAGTTTAAAAATCAATAGCCGAAACCCTAGCTGCCTCACTTAAGCCCTCTCCTATGGCAAAGGGGATGTCTCTTTCTCCCTCTCTCTTAAATGGTAATTTCATTTGCAGTCACTAAGACCTCGCCGATAATTACCAATGCCCTGAGAGAGAAAGGCAAGTGAAAGGGAGAGGGGAGGGATGGGAGACAGGAGAGGGGAAAGAGGAGAGATGGATTAAGAAAGGAGAGTGAATGCCAGTCATTAGAAAAGCTTTCCTCCTTCCCTGCTTTGATCAGAGTTAAGAACACGTTGCCTTCACTCTTTCGCTCCCTGACACCAGCCTCTGCAAAAAAAAGATGGAGCACGGGAGGAGGAGGAGGAGGGCAAGCAGGGAAGGGGGTGGTGGTGAATGAGGAAGAGTCCAAAAAAAAAAAAAAAAAAACAGATCCCTGAAGTCTTAAATAGCAGGCCTTAATTTCAACTTTTGAGCCAATTCTAGTCTTGGATTACGCCAGGGCCGTTCATTTTCACTGAGCGTCACATCCATTTTTTTCCCCCCTCTCCTTCATCTTTCAAATGAACTAATCAGAAAGAAGAATATGAAGTGTCCTGCAGGATCCATTTCTCCAGAAGCATATGGCAATGATTGATGGGGGACAACTTTGACTTTCTCAGGTCATCCTCCCTGCACACATCTGGGAACATGCAATAATTCTCTTAATTTTTGACCTACTCTGTTCCTTCTTTTCCTATCGCTCTACTCCCTCAACAAACTTCAATTCCACTTTGAACAAAAAAGAAACTCCTGTCAGTTTATCCTGTTTTTTTTTTCTTTCTCTCTCTCTCTTGCTTTCCCAAGGCTAACACAAACAGTAATTTTGGCTGAAATAAAGGTACCATAGTGGTTACCAGATGTTTATAAGGACTGTTGGGGCAATCCCTTTGTTTCCTTTTTCTTTTTTCTTTTTATGGTCCCCAAGATTTTTTTTTTCCTAAAAAAAAAAAAGGACTGTGTGTGCTTTAGAGCTATGGTAACTGGATTTACCATATGTGTAATGTCTAGTTGATATTTCCTCATGTCAAACACAGTAAAAAAGCCATAAGGAATATAAGTTACCTATGTTTATTACATGTGAATGGATTCAGTTTAAAGGGAGCTTCCTTTTTTCTTTTGCAAAGGAAAAATCACATCTTATTTATGTGCATTCAGTCCTGACTGAAGCAAGTAAAAGCTTTTTTTCTAGTCCCTCACCTGCTTCTAAGTTGAATAAAAATGACAAAACAAATGTTATGATTCAAACCAATACTAAATCTCAGTTGTCTCCTTAATTAGTCATGAAATGACAGGGGAGACAGACTCAAATCCCTCCAACAGCAACTGGACCTTGTTAGCTGTGCACTGAAATCATCTTCGACTCCTGGTTTACAATAACACGCCGGATCTTCAACCACTAAATGCTTTCGGGAAACCCACCCGTCCTCCTGCTGCCATGTGATGATCCCACCTCTGAAATATTCAGCGCCATTAACATTCCGATGGGTATCATCCCCTTTCAGACACAATTCGCTCTGCTCCTCAGACCTGTGGGCCAAGGCAGGGAGAGGCCCAGAGCAGATGTTATCTGTCCTCATTCTTTACAAGACCTCTCCTGCTGCAAATGTGGATTGTAAGAAATACATTTTGTGTAAAGGAGACAGTATACTTACACTTGGAAAAGTAGCTATTTGAAAAAAAAACATGAAAATAAATCAGCATAAGAGATTTCAATGCCAAAATATTTGCTTTAAAAAGATGTTTTGGTTCTATTTGTAGCATCAGCTCTGTTTAATCAAATCCTAGGTAATTGTGTTTTTACACCAGCTTGATGAGGACAGTGTTCTGTTATCTTTTACCATTAAAAGCTTACATTGGTTTTATTGGCCAGTAAAGCTGAAACGTGTTTGATCTTAATTACTAATTATGTGGCTATCTGGGCAAATTGTTTTGCCAATCACATCGCGTGTTATCTCCCATCCTTACAACTGCTTTCATGTTGTCAAGCCCCTCAGCAGAACTGCTCACAATTAGCTAGGTGTGTGTGTGTTTGAGACAGAGACTACACTTGGAGCACAATTAGCCAGGCATTTAAGCATCTTAATTGGTGACATTCGATCTCAGGCGCTTGCTGATGAACCACTTAGCAGCAGACTTATGGATTAGCAGCCGGCAAAGCTTTTTCTTCTCAGATGTAACTAACAGGTCAGGAATTAGTGTTCTTAACTCTGCATTACAAATGAAGACAGCTGTATTGACCAGCATGGAAAACTACATCACCTTCTACTCTACTCTTAATTCCTGTCTTCTCTGTTAAACATCTCATGTCATGTTTTTATTTATTTTATTTGTTTAACCTTATCAGACAAAATAAGGGTTTCTTTAAATGTTGCTTGCTTCACTTGTAGAAAATTTCGACTGTAGTGCTGGCTCCAAGCCCGCTCACATTTGGTCGTGACAGAATTTGGCGTATTGTTGTCATGGAGTTGAAGCTGTCTGAGTCGTCTGGGTAACGCACGCTGCAGCTCATGGGAGTCTCATAAATGTCATGTATTGACGGAAGCACTCTGGAGAGCAGGAAGTTGTTGCCAAAAAAGAAGATGGATAGAGCGCCACTGGTGTTGAGGATGCTTTGCTGCATTAAATCACTTTTGCGCTATGTTTAGCTTACAAATCCACTGACACCTGTCTTTTCTCAGGTAGCAGAGTTATGCAGATATATCAGTTGTTTAAGTGAAGTGTTCCATTCTATTTATTTATTTTTTATCACCAGCCGCCAAAGGAGAAACGACAATAATGTTTTTGCTTGTGTGTGTGTTTCTTTGGCTGTCCCTTTAGCAAAATATCTCATGAACCAGTGGACAGATTTGAATGAAACTCTCAGACAGTAACAATGGAATGGATATCTGCAAATGATTAACTTTTGGAGTTGATCACATTCAAGATGGCTGCCACAGCGAAGCAATCTAGCAGCAGAATGTCTATAACCCTAACCCTAATCCTTACATTCATACTATAGAGTGCAACAGATTACACAATGTTTTTGCTTAAAATACAACAAAAACTGTTTGTGTCAGCCCTGTCTGTCTGTTAGCCAAGCATCTCATGAACCACTGGATCGAATCTTAATAAAACTCTCAAAGTAAGCATTGGATTTATATTTATATCTATGTCAACTACAGCTAAATTACATTGTCCTACACAAAAAATGGCTGTGTGGTAGTAGCATATAGCCATCCTCATGTTATTTTTTGCATGTAAACTCATCTCATGAGATCTAACAATATTGCATAAGATTATGCATATGGTCATTTACAAGGTTTGACCAAAATGGTATAACTTCATACCTGCTCATTATAAGTTTACTTTAGTTTAAAACTCTGGCATGAAAGGCAGCAGGCAACATGCAAGTCTTCAAAAAATGCCAGGCCTTTAATTTATTTTTAAATTTCCCTTTGTGAAACTTAGCACAAAAGAACCGACAAAGGAGGCCCCATCCCGCCCTCTGTAGGTGTGTCATATTTAAGCCCTGTTTTCCCTCCTCAGGTCATTGTCATGTGCCTGGCTCTTCTGAGCAGAGACGTTATAAACAGGAAAGACAGCACTTGTCCGTTAGATTAGCATGTCCCCAACGTCACATGCCTTTGCCTGCACACGTCACCACTTGTCTTGAGGTGCCTGTCGAAGTTCATTAGAAAATGCCCAGATTTAAGAAACAAGGAAATTTTGTCAAAAAGTAGACAAAAATATCTGTGATGCATGTTGCATGGCTTCACTGAAGATGGGAACATATATTTGATTTGATGTTGTGTAAAAGAACACACAGGGCACTTTTATATTGAAAATTTAAAAAAAAGCTTACATTTTCTTGGATCAAAATAAAATTGTTTGAGCTTGTATTGTTACTTTTCAAGGCAAAATTTCTTATTTAATTCTAATCAACAAAGCAAACTCAAGCCAAGGCGAGAGCCAGCCGGTGTTTCAAAAACACCTTTGAGATTCAAGATATCGTGGGACCTTCTCTCAGATTTATTGTGGGAATCAGAATTTATGATGAGTAAATTGGGCTTCTTCATCTGTGTGCCGGGGGGTTTGCAACATGCGGCCAAGATGGCTTGACTTATTGATTACAGGGAGTAGTATGCCCCATTTCAAAGGGATGGTGAGCCCCCGCCATGCAACTTCTGAGAATTAATTTGCCTGGCATGGGCCTTCATGAGAAACACATGTCCACACACACATACACACACATAAATGCAAGCATAGACACAAACAAGCACACAGAATCCAAAGCCTGCAGGTAAAAGAATTCCCCTCCTCAAAAAAAAAAAAAAAATTAAATAAAAAAATAAAAAAAAACATCGGCACATGCATACAGCCCCTTTGCCCCACCAACAGACACACACACACACACACACACCACACAGAGACATGAAAAAAAAAATCCGGAGTGCTTCAGGTATTGTAACCAAAGACTGTGCAAAGATTATGGAACAGGAAAAAACACAGGTACGTGAAACATGCTTTCACTATCAAACATTATTAAATAAAAAAATTAATTTGCTTTTTTCTTTACTTTTTTTTCTCTGTTTAAAGGGTATACTCATGACTTTAATTTCAAATACCTACTGACTGAAAAGAAAAAGTTCCAACTGCTTTTTTCAAAGAATTTTCAAAGTGATGTGTTTTTGAAACCTAATTAGAAAAAAAAAAGAAACACCCGCTTGTGACTGAAAAGCATGTAAAATCTTTTGCATATACTACTGTCCAATGACATTAAAAGTATGGAAACAAATGCAACTTTAACACGGCCTCAACTCCAAAGTGTTTCTCCAGACGAAGTCACAGCTGAACTATCAACGGTTCATCCCTGGCATTGTCCACTCAATCACCCTCTGCCCTCAGACACCAGCTCCTATTTCACCAGCAGCACCCGCGCTAATTTATCATCATGGTCGTGACAGACGACACATCTGTGTGTGAACGGATTGAGTGAGGAAAGAGAGAAGTGTTCAAGGAACGACAGCAAGAGCAGTGGGGGCAAAAGTAGGGAAGAGTGAGAGGAAATGTGGTAGCAGGGAGGATTCCAGCCCCACAATCAAGGATTTTAAAGGGTCATATTTTGTTTGAAGGGCCCCATCCTACCCTTCACTCGACCTCCTTCTATCCCTCCTGCCTCCACGCTCATAACACAATGTCAGCTAACCCCCTCGGCAACTGGACAGCTCATTGTCTTGGGATATCTTCTATTACAGCCCATATACTGCAAGTGGGATATGGAACAGAATTAAAGAGCTTAAGGAGCGAACTGAGAATGTAGACCTGCAGAGGTTTATATTGCCATATAAAACTGTAGCTTTGCAGGCTATGAGAGGGCACATCCGTGACGACCAGCTTTTTGTTGACTGTCCTGAGTGAAACATTCCTTTTTTTTAAATATTTATTGACTGAATGACACTGCTACAGCAGGGTGAAGCTGCACAGACATTCCAGTGTTAAGATTGATGTGCAGAGAGGTCAAAATCAGACGGACAACAGATGGAGAGACACACGCACAGCTCCTGCATTCACATGTCCTGTGCTCACATTCACGTTGTATTTTTGTGTGGGCGCACATGCAAACCGACAAGACAGCAGGTGTGCACACGCGTTCTCATGTGTGTGTTCAAGCAAGCATATCTGTTTACTTTTAGTCTTCCAAAACCCACTCACATTTGAATGCGGCAGGCAGGACACACCGCTCTGCTCTCTGAGCCGCTAGACAGCTCAGTCAGAATATTTTAGTGCACACGCACATATCTTTCACCCCTGTGCACATGCACTCGCCTCCCTGGGGTACCCCATATGCAGTGCCTGGGGAGTGCAAAATGGAACTTTTTAAAAGCCAAAAACACTTCTCCTGAACAAAACTAGTGTCGCTTAATAATACCACGCTCGTGTTTCCCTCCTCTCTCAAGACAGGCTGTCATTATCTACAAAGGTTCAGTGTTTCGTCTGTGTTTTAGGGAAAGGTCTTGGTTGTTGTTTTAGTATCTGAAAGCCTTGCTACATGACAGATGGCAAATAGTCTCTAAACTATTTGGAATCTATGCATCAACAAATGCATTTTGGTATGGAAATGGGAAAAAAAGGAAGGAGCTGGGGAATTGTAGATTTAGCGTGGAGGAACTGCGACGAGCAAACTCCCGAGATGTGCGATCGACTAAATTGCTTATTTTGGATCTGCGGTACATGCTGCAATATGTTTATGTGCATTTTATTGAGGAATCAGGAAGAATCTTTGTTGTAGAGCTTTTTTTTAATACCTTATGAGGACTGGATGTTTTTTTCTTTCGTTGAAGTAAATGAAATTATGTACACACTGGCACACAAAAACAAATGCACAGCCCAACCTCTGTTTGTACACGCACACACACACATGCACCTCCTGCTCTTATGAAGATAAATATGGCAAGGGGTAGATTTTCACCTACACCCACTGAACGGGACATAAGCATTCATCTTTGCTGTATTTGGTGTTTTGGGGTGTGTGTGCGCGCTTTCGCATGTCTCAAGGTGGTGGGGCCACATTGGGAATACAGCAGCAAGGGTGTGTGCACCTCACTGCCTTTTCAATGTATGGAAATGTATGTGCATTTTTAAAGTAGGGGGGCTAAATTTATTTCTCTTCCCCCCTATACACCCTTCGCCCCTTCCTCTCCCTCCACACCTCATTCCCAAAGCTGATAGACCTATGGATGCATGATAGATGGAGGGAGAGAGAGAGAAATGGTGGGGTTCTCTGCATGAATGCATACATGCATGCATGCATGAATGTATATACACCCCCTTTTTTCCTCTTAAGTGCATGCTATAAAGTCTCTAACATGCACACATGCATACAAAAGCGCACCTCTGAATGCAGGACTCATGTGCATACCAAACATAATCCACAGTTTTACATAATGGTGAGGAGGAAAGAGGGGAGGCAAGTCAGCTCCTGTGGCAGGATGATAAAGATAATATGAATCATCTGACTCTTTCTTTTTCTCCCTTTATGTATACACATTCACCTAGGGAGATGCTGATATGCTATAGGGGAATATAATGAGATATGGAAAAGCCCCCCCCCCAATCGACAAGAACACATGTGGGTCATGTGTGAGCTTTGTGCAATTTTCCCTATATGAAAGGATTATGGTCCATGGTATTCTAAGATACAAGTAAATTGCTCCGAGTGCAAGTTATATTGTGTGTGGTAGTGAAACTGTTGCACTATTTACATGTATTGCATAAAGGCATTGGGAATTCACAGCTGAGTGCACTGTTTTGATATGCAACTGATGGATTTTGTGCACATTTAAATAATATAACGTTATTGTTTTGTTTTTTTGTTTTTTCTGTGGTAATAATTAGGCAACACACTCCACATACAAATAAAAAGGCAACTTTTTATTAATTATTCAGAGAAAGTTATTATTTTATTTTATAATTAAAAGCATTTAACCATCAGGGACAGAGAGAGATCAAAGATGGATATTTGATGTCATGCAGATAGCATTTTTAAATTAGCAAACCCTCTTAACTTTATAATTATCTTTGCTGTGAGAACTGAGGCACAGAGTTCTTTTGTGTTAATTCTGGGATTCAAATAGTCCCCCAAGAAATAGACGAAATTAATTAGAAATAATTAAAGATAGACATGCAGACTGCTTTTTCAATGTGCATAGTTATAGACAGTGAAGAAGGAAAGTTTGTCTTTGGTAGATTTATTCTGTAATAGTAATAACATATAACAAAGGTAATTTCTTTGTTCATGTAAAATAGTATGTGAGATTTCAAGTTTTTTTTTTTTAATTGAACACAAATTGCAATTGATTCAGGATTTGTTTATATTAAAATTATTCATTTATCATACTAAATAAAAGTAAACCTTACTGTTATCTCTGGAAGATATTTTTTTGGATTTGTGAACTGCAGCTGCTCTGTCTTTACCCTCACTTGTAACGTTACTGCTAATGCAATCACACTCACTCCTATGTTCAGATATATCAATAATAATAATAATAATAATACTAACAATAAAATAATAACAATAAAAGTGTGTCAGAAAAAAAGAGAAAGGTACTTTATTTATTTTTTTTTTTTTTTTCCATTCAGTTTTAGCATCTCCTTGGAAAGAACATAAAGAAAAAGATGTTTTGCTTTGTATTTTGTCAAAACTAACCTTTGTATTACTATGTCCACAGTTTTAGGATGCAGGTGCAGCTGGAGTATTATCTTATTTTATTAATTAATTGTCCATTTAATTTTTTTTTTTAGGTTTCCAAGTCAAAATAACAATTATTATGGGGAATATATATATATATATAGTAAAAGTGCGTGTGTTGCTTTAGTGCTTTTTTCTGAGATGGGTGATTGTTGTCTATGTGAAACATCGGTGCACTAGCATGTTTGCCTGCAGGTGTCCGTGCCTTGTGCGTTTATATTCTCAGAAAGCTGTTGACCTCGTCTCCTTCACCTCCCCCCAGCAACCACCCTGTGTGTTTTTGCAGGGGACCCTTGAACTTGACCATGGATCCATTGAGGTGACGGGACTGGAGCTGAGACTTTAAACAAACCACTCTGATGGACAACAAAGACGAGCGGAGTAGAGCTGTGTTAGCCTGGGTTGAGGATGACGGGGGGTGCATAAAGGTTGGAATTCCAGGAAGACGGTCACTAGGGTGCATTTGTGTATCTATAGCTAGTCAGAGTTCATGTTTACATTGCTTTACTGGCCCAGTCTGTTTAACTGGTTTACTTAGACTTAAGTAAAGTTACCTGTAAAGTTCCTATTCTACTTCCTAATCTTGTTAATTGTTTTATTCTTATTTATTGTATTTGTTATTCTTATTTGTAGTAAACAGATTTACTGTCTTTTTCAGTCTTGTAAATTAAGTTTAACACTCTATTGAAACAACTAATTCAAAAGCAGGTGAGCATAGGATTTAAAAAATAATAAATAAAATACCATCCAGTACTGCTGAAAAGTATTTGTGAGATAGACCAGTACTCCAATTAGATGTGGTAAAGACGAATTTAGGTAAAAAAAAGTGTTGAGAGAAGATGAAAGGAGATAGGCTAATGGCATGGAGTCAGATGGAGAGAATTGTTGTTTATGGATAAAAATGGTAGGAGAGTATGAACATGTAGGGGAGAAGGCTCTGTAAAAACAAAGGCAGGAAAAAAGGTAGGGAAATGGAGGTGAACGTGAGAGAACGAGTGGACTGTGAGACTAAATGGAGAAGGAAGAAGAGGAGAAAGATGAAGAAGAAGAGAAGGCTGGAAGGAGAACAGGTGATCATAGGAGGGGGCTGAAAGAGGTCAAGGTGCACAGCATCTTTTGGCAAGGAGAATGAAGGGCCATGTGTGAGTGTGTGCACAAGTATGTTTCTTCCTAATAGTGAGCAGAAGGTGAGAGGTGAGGCCTAGGCACATGTCTCACAAAACAGAGCAGATAGAGATGGACAGTCAACACCGCACTCACAGTGTGTGCGCTAACATTTGCACATGTGCATGTATGTGTGGTTTTTTTTTTTTGCACTTTCCCTGCATGTGTGTGTGTGTGTGTCTATGAGTGTGTGTTTTAATAGCCACAGTCAGAGAGCCTCTGTCAGACGGTCAGCTAATTGGCCATCTTACAAGTACAGAGGAGGCTGCTCGCAAATTGGCAAAAAGGGCAACCGGCTTCAATCTGATACCAAACTCCCCTCTGTCACGGTGCTGTCCATTAGACAACAGCTTAAGTCAGGGAAATGGAACAAAAATAAAGAAAAACAGAATACAAAGCAGGGGGAAAATAGTGCCGTAATTGTGCTTTGGAGACTCGTATTGTTGCGCTCGACCCGTGTGTAGCGAGACAATGGGGATCATGCAAGACTTAGCGTAAATAAAAATTTGGGGAAAACATCACCAACTCAAGGGGATGGTGTGTTTTTATATTTGTGTGTGTGTGTGTGTGTGTGTGTTTTCCTGTTGCAGAAGCCTCATGTATTTTAATCCATGTAAAGTCCCAACTGGGTTCCAATTAGGATCAGGTTTTCTAACGCCCTGTGGGGAAACTGATAATTATGCTGTTGACTGTGGTTGTGACTTACAGTGTATGTGCATGTGGATATGAGTGTGGTGCAGGGGGACCCAACACATTGTATGATATTCTTTTTTATCTTTCTGTAATGTTTACAATGCTGATGTTGTTAGCTGTATCAAATGATCCTTCATAATTAGACAATACAGAGATTCAAATCCTCTTATCCCAGTTGTTTATTATAAGTAGTGAGACTAAAACACAAACACACTTATATTTCATGCTCAGTGTTAGCTTGAAGGCAAAACAGGCTATTCTGGTTAGGTTTGCTGTTTTCATACATTTTTGGGCCTTAACCATTAAGGATATTTTCAGGTGTTTGTGTGCCATTTTAAGGAGCTGTACAGTTAGTAATGATCTGTTGTCTTTCTGGATTTTCTAACCCACTAATAGTCTCAGTTCAACCAATTAAGCCTCCATAATTGGGCATGATGGGGAATTTTTAATCTTCTTACTCAAGTTGTTTATGTGCTTCTTTAAGTTTACAGAATAACTGTTAAGTAACACGATTTTAACGATAGAGTATTGGGGGGGAAGTGATAAGTGTAAACATTCAATAAGATGAGTGTATGGTGACATTTTGGGGGGGTGGGTATCTCGAATGTGACAGGGAGCTGCATCCTACTGCTCCGGAAACTCCACAGCCGCATCTAACCTTGAGAAAAGTGTGTGACGCTGATGTAGTGGTCAATGTGCCTCTCATATATAAACGTAAATGCTGAAAAATGTCCTTTCAGAGAAAATGAATGACCCAGATGTAGAATCTGTTCTTTCAGATACGTTATTTTGAAAAGCTGAGCCGACAAGTTGGCAAACAAATGGTGGAATGCTGTCTTGTGGTTTAGTTTTAAAAAGGTTGACATATGGTGTTTAAAACAGATAGATGGGGGAAAAAAGCCGTGTGTTTATTTTTAGGACTGCTGGGGTGTTTTTGGACATGCTAAGGCTCTCTCTCTCACTATACACTGACAAGCTTTTAAAGCTGTTCCGGCTCTATACTGTGCCTATGCAAAAGCGCCTCACAGAACAGAGTTAAATATGAGATATAACGCTGCATTTTTCCAAATGTGCACAGATTCTGGGAATTGCACATTCTGCTGTAAATTGTTGCCTACATACTCATGTCAAACAAGATTCTGGGAGGAGGTAGGTTAAAAATCCGACTCCAATTTGCAAATCTGAGATAATTTTCATACTCCTGTCTGAAGATTTTTCACATTGAAATTAGGGAGTGAAGGGTTGAGAGAGCCACAAGGAATCTTTTGAGCCTCCAAAACAGCATAATTGTTTTGCTATCCAATCGGGTGTTATGCTACACATAATATATGGTTATTTCATGCAGCCTCCAGACTGCCAAGATGTTTTCAATTTGGCACGGCCCTGCGATCATGATATCACAGAGAAAAGAGAGGGAGAGAGCTTCCAGTCTGGGATGGCCAGAGCAGCAAGAGGGCGATCATTTCGCAGAACTCAAAGACTAACCCCCCCCCCCCTCCCAATCACACACACACACACTCTCTCCCTTCTCTTTCTCTCACTGGGACGAATAATTCCACAGTTGCTGAGGCACTGAAAAAGCAATCTGCGGAATACCCCAGGGTCATGTCTGTGGCGGGGTGATTTGTGTGAAATGTCATACATTAAATATAAGTTTAACATTCAGCCCGGTGCACTGTAAAACTGCCCTGTCGTTGCCACAGTCCACCATTTCCCCCTGCGCAGGGAGGGCTCGGGTTCAGGAAAGCGGTCACAAAGGAGCTGGACACACAAACACACACACACACACACACATACATGTGCACGCCACCCCCTGCGTCTGCCCAGTCTTAAAGGTAGAGGGAAGAAGGTGGGGTGCGGACAGCAGGGAGTTGAGAGGCCATTCGATCTGCAGCTGCTTTTCATTTATGAATGTGAGAACATTCAACTTTTTTTCTTGAAAACTAAATTTCTGTTTTTTCTTTTTAACCATAGATGCACATGTATACAAAAGGAGAAATAATTGTACCAGGGGTTTTTCTGTTTTTTCTTTTCTTTTTTCTTTTTTTTTTTTGACAAGAATTGAGAGAAAAGGAAGGTTAAAAGAAAGAAGCTGGAGACAAACTGATGGACGAAAAGACAGACAGTGGGTTTTGAGGCAGGTGTTGAATTTGTGTCCAGACTGAGAGATGAAAAAGTAAGAGAAGGAGTGGAGGGGAAAAAAAGGTTTCTGACTAATTCATAAAGTTTCAGGAAAATAGCAGCCGGTAAAAGCAAGAGAAGCAAGAGAAGTGAGAGACAGAGGAAAAAGGTGTCTCCAGGGACTTCAGTGAAGCAGTCATCCCAAAGAGAGAGAGAGAGGGGAGATTCTGTCCATCTTAGCAGATGAGAAAGAAATGACAGAGAGGGTACAAAGGATGTCATCTGGCAGAAGGACAACTGATGAGTTTCCTCTCTTTTCTCTTTGTCTTTCTGTCTCTCCCCCTCATGGCTTGTTTGTTTGCTCTCAGTCTTTGCCTGGAGAAAGTTTCTTTCTGAATGACTACAATAAGATCATCTGTTTGATATGTAAACAACTGTGTTGTGGATATTTCAGAAATGCGAAGTTCAGTGAAGACGGCCAACTTTGGTGATGATCAAAGGACAACAGTGAATCTTTTGAGTATAAGTATAAAACCCGAATCAGAGATGATTAAGCTGTGCCAGGCTCAGGTGGAGGCCGTTCATGAATGTAATTATGTCTCTGCTTTTCAATATATTTTTATCTGCTTCGCACAGTTCAGTTTGGTCTTTCCCTTGTGGTGTTTGGCATCATTTGCATCAAAAAAAAAAAATCTATGCATCTTTTCAACAAATTCTGCCTATTATTGCCATGAAAGAGCTTACCACCAGATTTATCAATTTCACCTTCAAGGTGTTGTACTTGCCTGTGCATTTGTAAGCAAGCTGGGACTCTTTGAAGACAAACACAGTATCGTTCAATCTGCAGTCCCCCTCCAACCCTCTCGCTACCCCTCTCCTCCCGTTTCCCCCCTCTACTTCAAAGCAAAAAGGCTGAGATGAAGGTTTGGAAAGAAATGGAAAACAAATTGTGCATTTGTATCTGGGAGGAGACCAGACACTTGAACAAATGTTCTCTGCAGTCACTCTTTATGCAAGCTGCAGTGAAGTTATCTTACAATTTGGGTGTGAGAGAACCAGAATGAGGCAAGGCCCCAACTGATGTTGTTTTAAAATCTCAACCAGACAATCAAATTTTGTAAATAAAAGTGAAGTTGGTCAATGTTCAGATTTGGGACCAATTTGTATTTATATAAATGAAACAAAACTTTTCACACCACTCCGCATAAAAAGTTGCATTAAACTTTCTGTTTAACTTCGATTGGTAAAGAAACATCAAATGTTGTTACAGTGTTAAATTCTTCTAGTTAAATATCAAAACATGTAAATGCTAATAAAAATAATTTTGCACAAAAAGAAAACTGAAAAATCTTCTTTTTGTCAAATGGTGAATGGAGACTATTGTGTTTTTGCCCGTGTCAGTTATTAAATTATCTCATGAACTACAAGATTAATAAAGCAAGAAGGAACTAATCACTGGAGATACATTTACAACTCGGTTACATTTGGAGTCAGTCCAATTCAAGATGGCTGTCACGACCACCTGATCTTAATAAACACAAAAATGGCCACAGCTCAGTAAGTCTTATCTGTTGTTGGCATAAAGTTTGGCGTGATAGTAGCTGAATTTTATTCTTGAATACATATTCTGACAGATTTTGCATAACATTTTTTTTTTATCAATCTTTCCAATAAATACGTAGTTGAGGCTAACTTTTTCTGTCTGTTAGGAAAATATCTCATGAACCACTGGAGGGATTTTAATAAAATGTTCAGGAATAAATTATTGATTGTACAGCATCTCTACAACTGATTAACTTATGAATCCAACCCAATTAAAGATGGCTGCCACAGCCAACTGAACTTTAAAAACATGAATGGCTAAAATTCAGCCAATTTTATGGATATTGTGCTAAAATTTGGTGTGGTATTAACTGAGTCATTTATAAGACATACTTTGTCTGTGGCATCTTGGCTTATCTCATGATAATGTTCATAATGCTATTTTCAAGATTTGAGCAACACTACTGCAACTCATTTCTCAACATATGAAGATCTTGATATGCATTTCTTCAAGGAATGCTACGCTTTTATTGATCATAAATATTTTAGGTTCTAGTGACAATAATAATAATAATATTAGTAATAAAAAAGAAAAAAAAATGAAACTTTAAATATATTACAGCAGTGGCTATGTGTAAGCTACGCCTGTGCTTGAAACTCTTTGTAAAACAATTAACTGTGCACTACCACTAAGAGATAAGAGATCTATTTTCATTTACCATATTGTGGGAAAGTACCCCGCAGCTTTGATCATAAAAATAAAGCTATGCTCGTTCAATGATGAAATAAGACAGTCTTTTTGATGTCCAAGGGCATGCTTTATACTCCACTAAAATGTCATGCTGAGTTAAATGGATGTTTTTGTTAAATAATTGGATAAGCACTCGGGTGGCATGCATATTAATCTGCTGTATACTTAAAAAGTGATGTTGCACACTTTAAAAGGTTAAGAAGAAACTACTTTAAATCACCTTTGCACCAATTTGTTGTGCCAGTGTTTGATTGAGCTTAAGAACCATGAGGTTGAACATTACTGTAACAGCTACTTATTTGTTAGACAAGCAGTCTTTCATGTGATACAGCAGGGTATCCTGCCAATTAATGCCTACAGTATGTATTTTGTGTAGAAACTGAATAGTTGAATCATTGCTATAGTATAGGCTGAAATATAGTTTATGTAGCGCTATATGTGCAAGCAAACCAGCTGAAGAACCTCATATCACATAATTCTATGTATGTTTTAAACTTTGAACCCATGATTTGAATATATGGGTTTGCAGGTGCAAGCCAGACTGTGGCTCCTTGACAAATCAAGCCAGCAAATCAGGAACAATGAAGCCCTCAAAGACCAGAGTGGGGATCAAAGCAGCGCTAACTGGCCATTGCAATCCAATTGAAATGTTCTCTTTGCATCTCTCCAAACGTAATGGATGTTGAAAGTGGGAGGTGAAAAGAAAGAGCAGCTTGCTCACATTTGATGTAAAATTGCAGACGAAAGAAGAGGGAAAAGGAACAAACGTATGACAGTCCGAGCCTTCTCAAGTCATCTGCTGTAGAAGCTTCATAATGTCCCTTGGTTATTTTGACTTTGAATTTGTGAAGACCCATTTTCCCCCTCTTTTTTAGCTTCCTTTGAAGCCTCCAATGGTAACATTATGATGATATATGAGATGCTATGCTATAGCGATTGTGCATGTGGAGTCGATTGAAGCAGGCTATTTCTTAAAGTGTCCTCGCTCTCATTCTTTCTGTATTTTCTAATCTTACTCCCCTTTGTCTCCCCCATCACTTCCTCTCTCTCCATCTCACCAACTCTCCATTTGAATGTGTTGATCACCTAGGGAGATGCTGCATTAATGCTGACGCCCAGTAAAAGGCAGAATCTCCTTTTATTTATCTGCACTAAAATTCCTCCCATCTTTCCAGCACATTTCACTCAATCACGCAACTCAGGCCATTCCATTAGCCACACAGGGGCGTTTTACTCCATTGAGCACAACACACCCCGCACTTCTATGAATATAGATTCCCCTAAATTATGTATAATGGGAGTGCTCAGAATTTTAGCATTTTTGCTAAGAGGGTTTGAGGATGTATGAGTTGTTTCTGCCGCTTTTTAAGTGCATCTTGAAATTTGTAAAGTGTGTGAGAGAGTCTCGAGATGCTTCCTTTGAGTTTGTACGTTGGAAATGAAGTGTGGGTGTGTACAATCATGTAAAGTTGTCAGCAGATCATATACAAGTTCTCTGAGGGTGAAAGTTAGTGTATTGTGGATAAAAAGTTCAACATGTACATCTCTAAGATGACATGATCTTGTTTTTCCCTAAAAAGTGTTTACAAAAAATAATATTAAGTGGAGTAAACAGGTGGTATATATTTCTGTTGTTTTTAGTCATATATGTGCTGTCAGATATATCTAAGGAACTAAGGACTTATTAGGGGTCTAAATTTGATCTCCTATTGTGCTGATTATTTTCTGTTCTGAGAGTGAGTAGTGTGACTAATTGGATGGCGAATAATTTTAATTCACATGCTGGCGGTTGGTGTCCGTGTACCTCAGCAGGAGGGATGGACACAGCAGAGCTATATCAACAAACAAACCAGCAATTCTATAATCAGAACAAAATCAACATCCTCATTACAGACTCCAAGCTGCTGCCTGCATCAAAAAGGGGCTTCAAAACTCTTCCGCCCTTGTTTTCAGATGATGATTTTGTGCCAAGCCAGACATATCAACTTCTTTTTTTTTTTTTTTTTGTAGGAAACATGCTCACCAGGATGCTAACAACCAACTAGGAAGGGAGAAATTTTAATCATTATCAGCTATATTAGCATTACTACTTGTATAATTTCTTAGATATTGTGTCAGTGAGTAAAAACATGCCAATTAAAATTTGACGTAATTCTTTTTCAGGGCAGTATGAAAAAAATCACCTACTTCTTAGACATAACGGTTTCGGAAACAAAGAAAATTACCAGTGGTTGGGAGAGTTCATAAATGTACAATTTCCTTCTAATACTTGTCGCATTCTGTTTTAAATAAATTGTCTGCATCTGCAACAATCTGAAAACCAACTTTACTTTCTCCTCATTAACTGTCTGGTTTGGGAAAGTTGTTATTTAAAACTAATTTGAGCTATGTGTGCTTGGCATTAAAGCAATAACACCTCATGTTTCACCATTTCTGTTTAAATAAAGATGCTTACACCGTGTTTTTGTTTCTTTATTATGTGTTTCTTGCTGCAGTTAACAGTTAAACAGTTAAAGCAAAACATGTGCCACCCTTTTCCCTAGCTGTTTTTTTTTTATCCACCATCCCCCCTTTGTGTGAATTCAATACAAAAATGCTAAGTTTTTCCTACTTTCTGTATCATGCAGCTGCACTAGCAGTTATTTCTATATTAATATTTTGACCCAACCTTTCCTCCTTTGCTACATTTGGATCTATATTGCCAGATCCAGTAATTGGAGCAAGTGCCTATCAGATCTCACTAACCACCAGAGATGGATCAGAGCCTGACCTGTGCAGCTTGGCTGCTCCAGCACCACTCACCTAGCTGTCCTTTTTGATCACAGACTTATCCTCAATGATATATTCCATACTATCACATGACTGTGCATTTTATTTGCCTGTGGCTATGCTTGGCAGCAGCCAGCACAAAGCAAAGGCCAATAGGTTGAAGACTTGCAGGACCTCCTGCATGTTTCATGAACATCTCACCTGTGACACCTGCTGAAATTATGCTGTGTACATACAAACATATGTCAAAATCTCTTTAGAAATGATTCTTGGTGATGCAGCAACAGTGGTAGTATGCAGATGAGTGGCAGAGAGGTTGTCAGAGTCTGTCTCGGGCTGCGGTGGGTTTGGATGCTGGCTGTCCATGTTGTTAGAGTGTAATGGAAGTGTCACCCCTGAGGAAAAGCTGCTGGCTGCTTAGGTTACCATGCCCTTCAGCACATGACACACACATCGTCGGCGTGACAGGAACATGCAAAAAGCATACGGACACCATGGCAACTGAAGCGGCGTGTGTGTGTGCAGGCGTCCACAGCTGTGTATTTGTGCTCGTATTGATCCAACGTGACGTCTAAAGTGTATTATTGACCTAAACGTTGTTTCTAACATCTAATCTGTTCGAGCTCAGATGTAATTTTGTAAAGAATTTAGAAACACTTGTTAGTTTCACTTAAGAAATTGTCGGCTGATGGGAATTTATTGCAGCAATTCAGATGGATTGCTTTCATAAAAGCCGGTGTTGCATTGAGGGAGCCAAATATAGCAAGTGTTCCAGTAACTGTATGATGCCTCCTCACACACACACATGCACACCCACACCTACCTACTCACACACACAAATAAACAAACAACCACCACTCTCACATATACAGACACACACGCACACTTTTTATTGATCTACAGCTTAGCTCATGCCAGCAGGTAGTCCAACTCACCGGTTATTCTGAGGAATTGCTTTCAGTAGTTCCATCCACACACATGCTACATGATTGTTTCCAGTGGCTAAATCTACACAATTTGTACATGGCCAACTCTTAAGACAGCATCACCTCCTCTTCACAGATCAAGAGATAGGTTTGTCGATACCACCACACACACACACACACACACACACAAACACTCGAAAACATGCAGCCTTTTAACTCAACCATGTTTAAAGCTGTGAAAGTATCAAGTTGAATTCTGTTGCATAGTTAGTTCTTTGTCCTGTTCTCCCATTCCTCCATATCCATCCCTTCCTCCTCTAAATATTGCTTTGCATGCTTCTCTGTCATAGTCACGCTTTTTGAATTCTCTTTACAGCCGATAACAGAGTCTGGGGTGTAAAGAATGAGGGATTAAAGCATGTTGTCTGAGTATGTTTGAATGACTCGGGCGTGCTTGTGTGCACTTGTCTACTTTGTTTCGTTGCGTTGTGAACAGCTAGGCCTCGCATCTACTGCTGGGTCTCCTTTTTTCTAGTCTAATCTGAAAACAAGGAGGAAAGGCCATAAAGTTCAGTTTGTTAAACCAACATTTGGCACAATGGAATGTTTCTCATTAAAGTCAATCAGCTCGTGGACAACAAAAGAGCCTTTCACTGGAGAATATGAAGTGAAAATAAAAAGCAGGGTAACGCTTTAGCTGGCACCCACTCTCGCTGTATTATGTTATGTGCACGGCCTCCACCTTCTCTTTCCCCAAAATTGGCCTCTTCTTGTTTGAAACGAATCAAATTAAGATGTTCAAGGATTTTCTGGGTCCCCTCCCGCTCTTCGGAAAGGTCATAAGTCTAATATAATTATGGCACATAACTGTGGTAAGAGAAACAGATGCCAAGAGATGATATGAACATGCAAGCTGTAAACTGTAACTTTCTCTTTACTAAGCAGAATGGTTTTTTTTCTTTTTACGACTGAATCAATATCTTTAACTAAGGCTTGTAAAGAAGCCCCGTTAGAGACTTTATTTAGGTTTACCTCTGTCTGACCTCCTCATGCTCTGCCTCCACTTTCCCTGCTTGAGAACAGCTGGAAGCTTTGCATGAAAACCAGGTGGCTATGCAAACTTTATGACCAAACCCCAGTGTGGCATATTGTAAAAAAAAAAATAAAAATGAAAAGATGTGCGCAATGAACTATTCCTTGACATGATTAAGTTCCGATCTAGGCTCAGATTAACATGCTTTTTCACTTCGATATTTTTTTATGTTCAAACTGTATTTGATCTGTAATTTAAAACACTAAATTAAATCTGGTGGTTATGATTTCTTAAGAGTTTATTTATATAAAAGGCAGTGTAATAAAGAGCAACTGTTAGTTCACTTTTGTTGGTATTAAAAATGTTTAATAAGTAAGGAAATATTATTTAAAATAAACAAAACATTGGGTTGAAATTGTGAATATTAAATAGAAAAAATAAGTTTAAATGCCATTTTAGAAAAAAATAACATGGGCACATATACAATGAAAATTGTACAACAGGAATATTTATTCTAAGTTGTGGGATCCTGTTCTAATTTTGGAAAATTTTACCAAAATTTCTATGCAAATTATGCATTCAAATATTCAAGCGTTCCTCAAAGTCTCTGCCTTTGTGCCTGAGAGTCAATAGATATCTGTAACATGTAAGATGGAAATTGTGTGCAGGCAAGCTTTCACTGAAACCGACTGATAATTTCTTTTGTTGTTTTGATAATAAGAAAACATATTTTAAGATGTTACTAAACTCTATTTTTTCCCCAAAGCATTAAGTTTTAAACCTGATTAATCACAAGTTATATAGTTAGGACTATACTGTAAAACAATTAAAATAATAAAACACTTGCATATCTAAATGTAATAAAGAATTTTTTTATTATTATTTGCTAGGTAAAGGTTTAATATGGTTTTTAAGGCTAATTGTATTTTATCTTAACATTTTTTAATATGTGGACAAAATGGCAAAAAAAAATTGCAAAATGGCCTACTGATGCTTTTGGCCGTTTTTGTTTGTCACAAGACTCACACTTTGCAGGTTTAGCGGTCCATCAAGAGTCTCTGCACATGCAGAAAGCTCTACAGTACCTTTAGGTGTGAGAGAGAGGGGGAAAAAAGATCCTGTCAAAAAAATCATCTTAACTAAAACACTTTTTTTCCCCCCTCTGCATGATATCCATCACTCAGTCGCAACACTGAGCACGATAGCCTCCGCTCAGCATTGTTTATGCATGTAGGTATTTTTGACATAATAACCTGTATTTTTAAAAAACAATTTGGGGTCTTCAGATCTCTTTTCTGACGGCTGAAGGTGGCTATCAGCCAAGACAAAAAAAGGGCTAAAAAAATACCAAGCTGGATTAAAAATGAGGAAAAAAACAAAACTTTTAATGATTATAATAATCAGCACAATGACTAACCAACAAAGGAACAGGTGTATGTGCATATCTGTGTAGGAGGATGGAGGTGGCAGTGTGAGCATGCTCTATCTGCTATTTGCTTGACTGGTAATCAGGCAAACACGCTGCAAGTCTCCTGCTATGATTTGCCCCCCAGTGTGTCTCCAGTCTGAACGCCTATGAGTAAGTCGATGTTTTTCTATACAGACATGCATGTATTTATATAGACTCCAGACTGTACCGTGTATGGTGTGTGTGTGTGTGTGTGTGTGTCTGCCAGTGTCACAGTATTTGCATGCAACTTTGCATATGCCTGGGCGTACTATATGTCCATTTCTGAGCATATACATTTGCTTCCTGTGACTTCCCCTAGCTATGAGGTTTACAAGTTTGTGTGTGTGTGTGTGTGTGTGTGTGTGCAGTCTCACAGATGTGTGCATTTTCCAGATGGAAGTACAACTCCCAGGACATTTAATCTATGGGGAATTTCACGCTAGTTACCGCTTGTCATCAAACGTTTCTGGAGTAAAATACTACAGTGATCTTTTATTGGCAGATATTTAGGACAAATTCACTGCTGGACCCCTGAATTTTCCACTGCCCTCAAGATAGGCTGCAAATATTTGTGTGTGTGTGAGAGAGAGAGAGAGAAAGCTGGCAGAGAAACGGGAAAGCCAGAAACTTTTGTTTCCATTTCGATCCTCTTTCTCTTCGACAAATGAATCAGGCACCTCAAGCACAGTTTACATGACAAATTAATTGCAAAAAAAACAAAAAACTTTCTAATGTAAGGACACATTGAGCTCTCTTTAAGTACACAGCAACTGAATCTGACTCTCTCACACTCAAAGGTCTGATTCGAAGCTTAAGGGAAGACCGACGCAGTATATCTACAGTCGTATGTGTTCACTTAGTAAAGCACAGCTGCTAGCACCATTAGAATGATTTCCTGTGTGTGTAAGTCTTTCTATCTGCCCCCTCAACACACACACGCTACATCTAAGGGTTCAGTCCAAATGGAGTTTAGCAGGACACATATTTTACACTCGCCTGAGTCACTCTGATGGTCAGGTGCTTCGTTGTAAAATGTGACCCAGGTTTGCTCGTAATGCATATCACAGCCAGGAGAGAAAAAAAGACATTTTCTCTCCATCCTTTCCGTATAACAAAGAAACTCATGACCTTAGCTTTAGAGGTTGTAACTAAAACAAAGAATAACAGCTTTTCTCGGCCTCTATATTAAAAGCTTTTTGTGGTTAAGCTGGCAGGGAAGAAACAAAGGACACATTTGTTTAATAGAATAATCCTTTGTGTGTTTAAGACGACTCCAAAGCTTTCAAATTGAGCCTTAATGTTTCGACAAGCTGTTCAATCAGTTGTTTTTTGAGGACATTGCAAATGGCAGGCTGTCTCTGAAATACGTTTCCTTGCTTTACCTGACCCACTTTTCCCATGCCGTGTGTTCACACACGCATGTGTGTGTGTGCGTGTTTGTCTGTCCCTCTTTGCTGAGAAAGTTGTAAATATAATCTTAGACACATGTTAGTCTGGCTGATTTTTTTTCAGACTCATGTCAGCTGTGATTAGCATATCTCCTGCCAAAATACAGGAGTGCTCACATACACATATGCAGACCAGTGGGTAAAACTAACTCAGCTGCCATTTTGAATGAGTCCTCAATGATTATTCGACGGAGTGATTTATTTTGAACACATCTTGTAAGTAAACTGAAACAGACAAAGATGAGAAATGTGACTGACAAGCTCCGAAGCCTAATTCTACCCTGAGACAATCTCCTGAAAAGCCCATTCCCGGTAACGTATCATTACATGCTGGCCCCAAATGTACATTTTAACACTCCCTGGCCTCCAATTTTTATGTCATCCCGTTTTTATCTTAGAATGCCGCCATGTAAATGCAGCTGTGACCAGCATGCTCCACGCTGAAGCCGTTTCATTCTCATTCATTTTGTGCATGGGAATGGAGGTTTCCTTTTTCGCTGTAAGACAGCAGGGAAACTGTGCAAAATGAATTTCTCGCCTTCCCTGGAGTGCAAACGGAATGGGGATTCAGAACATGCCCATCAGACAATGGAAGAGGTCAGGGTCTTACTTTTGCTTGTCCCTCACCTCTTGCCTCTGTCTCCTCTCCACACATCCCTGACCCCGTTTCCTCCTCAACTTCCCTGGCAAAGAGGGAAAGAGAGGAATCGGAGACAAGCAAAAATGATTAAAAGTAGTTTAAGGAAAGAGAAACAACAGGACAGCGACTGACCAAATACTCAGCGACAGATCGAGAGAGGAAGACGGATGCAGTGAGAGACAGGACAAGAGGGGGAGAGAAGATGAGAATATATATGCGGTGGCCAGTGTTGTGAGACCAGGCAGGCTGCTGTCACTTTAAAAATGACTGTAATAAAAGTGACCGTTGGAAGATGGATCTGGTGATTTTGGCTTGCTAATCAGTCATCTGTGAAGAGGACCACAGCCCAGATTCAACAGCCGCCTGACACCTCATGATTGATGCTTGTTCCCGATATATATATAAAAAAAAGGCCCATTAACTGTCCTCCCATTAAATTTGGTGAAATGACTGAAACATTCTGCTCTCTCCCATTCTGTTCTTCTGACCTATCTTTGATTTAGCCACATATCCTTTATTGTGTTTTTTTTTTTTTTTTAATTTTATCTGCTCTGACTGTTTTCAGATAGCCTGTTCTTCTTGAGTATTACAGTGGGAGAGATGCTAATCAGCAGGGCCTACTTGTGTTCTTGGTGCCCTGGACGTCACACTCTACACTCAGATCAAAAAGAGGCCTAAACGTGTCAGTCCACACTGGAGCCTGTATCACCATATTCTCGTTAAATATGTAAATGAGGCATGCAGAATCCAGTGATGTCAAAAAGTGTATGACTGCACACCTTATTTTTGCCACATGACATGAGTCAAAAAAATAAATAATAGCCCTGCAGTTGAATCTCATATCTCCTCATCTCTTCTCCGCAAGACACAAACACACACACACACACACAAAGATTGCCTGCAATAATAATAACCCCACAGACGACAGCTTCAGCCCCCTCCTTCCAATTCCCCACCTTAACCCCCCTCCCTCCTCCCATCACCACTACCATATACAATCAAACAAAGCCTCACTCTTACCTTGCGCATGACCAATCCTTCCATCTCTCCCACTTTTTCTCTTCCCCTCCACCTTCCTATCTATGCATACTCTTTCCCTCTTTGGAAACCCAGCCACACCTAGCAGCAACACCTTGCACTGTCCCACAGCCTACAGCGTGGCACTCACACCCCCAATAAATGCAGCCCTGGTCTGCCGTTTTCCCATCTATCCCTTTTTCCTTTGCCCCAGTCTCTTTCCCTCTCTCTCACTCTCCCCTTTCTCTCCTCTCCCTCTGTCTTTCCCTCTCCCCTCGCTCCTGGCTGGTGCTGGTGAAATATCAGGGCAAACGGATTCCAGCTTTTTTCTCCGGCTCAGAGGGGTTGTTCTGTGCGATTTGGCCCTGGGGTGCATTTCAGCGCTTCTGATGTGAGAGACACAGAGAGGGAGAGAAGGTATTGGAGGGAAAGAAAAAGGAAGTGTGTGTGTGTGTGTATGTGTGTGTGCATGTGAGATAGACGGATAGAGGGAGAAAGGATACACAGTTAGAGTTTATCCTTTCTTACTGAGGGGGCAGTCAGCGGTTTTAGGATGACAAGCTTTTGACCGGCGTTGAACCAGCAACTCAAGGTGTGCCTGCTGTTCGTAGCTTGCAGAGGCCTTGAGGTGATCTCCATATGTAATCAGCACGATCCACCTCCATGACAGGTGTGCGGCCATCTTGGAATCTCTTTGAGCCAGTGGATGTGAGTGAGGAGCCCCTCATACCGGAATACAAATGGCAAAATACAACCACCGCCTAGCAATGTTATAGTTTTAAATAAATTGATAAGTTTAATTGAAAAATGTCTTGTTTTTAAATTTTCTTTATCACCTCATTATAATATTGGTACTTTTGTGGGTGGTTTTATTTTTCTTTTAAGCCTTTTACAAAACACATGTACAAATGAAAGTCCTAAAATTTCAGATTGATGATAATCTTTGTTGATCTGAGACAAAACACAGAAATTATCAGAATTATTATTTGTAATTCTCCATGATAAAACCTGTCAGTCTTTTTTAGGCCAGACATGTAATCAAAAATAGATTCATTTAATCAAAGCACATAATTCTGCAGTAGAAATTATTTAGGAATTTCAACAAGAAATTGTGTCTTACCTTCATCATACTTCATAAACAGTCAACACAACATCGTGTGTGTGAGGGTTGGGGTGTGTGTGTGTGTGTGTTTATGTTTCATAATCTCACATCTCACTGTAGGGCGTCCTAAAAGGATTTGTCATTCTCAGCTCAGCCAGCCTGATTGTGAATTAAATGTATTTTTAGGCACCTTTTTCCATCCCTTTGTGAACCCAGCTACAATTGAGGTCAGGACACACACACACACACTCCCCCACATGTGAATGTACACACCATTCTCTGAGAGAAAGACACATAGCTTTCAGAACAAATCACTGTTGAACTACCCTGTGTAGAACGATTCTGACATTTTGTTTGGGAGAAGTAGCATTTAATTGAAGGGAGGAGCAATAAGGATGGCAGTTATGCAACCAAGGGAAAATGTCTGCATTTCAACCCAAATTGAAAACATAACAGAGTTTGTGTTTGTGTGTCTCTGTGTGTATGCGTGTGTGCTGAACATTTGCATGCACCGTTTTGATGTTATCCAGTTTGTCTCCGTGTTTCTTTTAGGATAACTTCAGAGGTTCATTAAAAAAAAAATGCATATCTATAATTCAGATTAATTTATACATAATTATCTATTTGCAAAAATAAAATTTGTGCAAGATCTTGATGTGCAGTTTTCCATATTAACCACGTTTAATTATTAATTAGTTTTAATTGTTAATTGGTTCGTTATGTAAACTTTCTAATTGTTTGCTAATTAAATTATGCAACTTATAAATGCCTTTATTCCTTTCAGATCAAAGAAGGAAAATAATTATAAATGGTCCTTTTTCATAAAAATTTACATCTATTTACTGTAAAATGATGATTAATGTTGCTGTTTTTACAAAAATGAATCATCTCCACTGGTAACCTAGTTTGTTGCCACCTAATACAGGAAGGTCAGAGGTCAGAATCACCCAGACACAGGAGAGCTTGGAGAATAGTCGTTTGCTTACTGGCACTCAGGTATGGAAGGTGTTTGCAGTGAAAGCTTGAACTCAGGTCATCCGGTTTAATGATGGTCACTTGGAGTGGAGATTGAAGAGCCCTCATAAGGACTCTAATGCAGTCAAAAGAATATTTAGGGTCACTGCACATCTCATAAAAAAGCCCTCCTTTTCTCCTTTTCTCCTTTTCTGTTTCTCTCGTTCTCTCCATTTTTTTTTTTTTTTTTTTTGGGCTTCCCTTCAAGCGTTGCCAATTTGTTTGGGCCGCATCCTCTAATCCGCGCGCATTTACGCATTGGTCATTGCGCCTCCGGTTGATTTGGTTTCTTTGCTGGATGATGGCGTCCAGGCAGGAAACTGACTCTGCAAGCTCATATCTGACAGTACTGTTCGGTGGGAAATATTAGGTCCCTGCAGCACAAATAGTGACGAAACAAATAATCAAGTCTGTATTAAAAAACAACAGTTTTATTAACTGAATAATTTAATTATCCCCTTTTATTTGCATCCACTTAGCGTACTAAATACGAATTTCATCATGTCTCTTTATTGAGATTTAATTAAAAAAATGTTACAGCCTTATTTTAAATTCTTCTAAATTTAAATTATTGGAAATTGCATTTTAAAAACAATCTATTGATTTATTTTACATAAACGCGCTTTGTTTTTTGAAACAACGTGAACGTTTTCTTATTTCAAGTGCATTTTAATACTTCCTGATCACCAAATTCAGCACAAATCGCTCCTGGCGTTTTTTACCCCAAGTGTGGAGATGTCAATCTGTTGCCATGGATCTGACTTCTCGGTTCTGACCTGCTTATTTGCCGTGTTGGGATGGCCGACGAGGGAAGGCAAAAGGAAGGGAAGGGGGCGCATGGATGGGTGGATGATGGGCTGGGAAGGTGGAGGAGTGACGGTCCCCAAGAGGGGGCGAGCGGGAGGCTCCTGGGGGTCTAAAAGGACCTCTCGGACCACTAAATTGACACGTTCAAGCTGCTGAGTTGACATGAAGAAAGCACTTTAATAAGCCATGTGAAGCCATACAGTCCAGAGGTCTGACTTTCATTACAGGCCTTCAGCTGTTAGGCCTTTCGTGATATTATCATTAATATTATTGTTATTATTATTACTATTATTATAGGTAGCAGATTAAAATTATTTCTATAGATTTTAATCAGTATTTTGTTGTTAATTATGTTTTAATTAATGATTCGAAGTCGGTTCAATTATTTCGGACCCATTAGACATTATTTACATTTTTTTGTTTGTTGGTTTGTTTTTGTTTTGCTTTTAAACAGGTCTTTTTGAGGTTTTACGTTTTTCTTTTTAATTCCAAACTTTTTTTTTTTAGACCTGATTAGTAATCAGTAGGATTAGGAATCACGACTCGGCTGGTTTTTTTTTTTTTGGGGGGGGGGGGCGTCTGTTTGACCCCCTCCCCTCACGGACCATATATGGAGGACTTTGACTGGACGCGTGTCTATTAGTTCAACAATGAAAAAGATCGGAGGAGCAAAGGGGGCAAGTGGGAGGAGGGCAGCAGGGCGAGGTGGGACTGAATGGAAACAGCAGTGGAGTTGGGAGCGTGGGCTGTATGAGAAGAGTGTGTGTGTGTGTGTTTGTGTGTGTGTGTGTGTGTGTGTGTGTGTGTGTGTGTGTGTGTGTGTGTGTGTGTGTTCACTTCCTCTCGTGAGCGACCCGAAAAGAGGGCGACGAAGTCTGCCATGTAACACCCCCTCCACCCCCCTTCTCTCCAGCTTCTCCTCCCTGGATGCATCAACAGCTTGCTCCTCTTCAGACGCAGCATCACCGCACAACTTGGCGGGGACGCAGGCGGGACAACGATATATATATATATATATATATATATTATTTTTGTATAGCCGTGGGTTTCTACTTATCAAATAAGCACGGTGGCACCAGTAGACCCCTGCACCTTCACCCTCCTTCACCCCCATTCCACCTTCCTCTGTCTCCTAATCTCAAGATCCCCCCTCCGCCTCCTCCTCCTCCTCCTCCTCTTCTCTTGCTCGAGAGCCCCAGCAGCTGTGGTCCCATGTAAATTTTACATGATTGGCACCTCCTTCTTTTACCCCATCCGGCTGTCCTGATCTACCCCCCACCCCACCCCCGTTTCCTATCCCCCAACACCCGCCAACCCCCCATATCATGTTGCATATTAATGCGCAGTTTATGCAACAGCTCCTCGGACGGTGCGTGCCGGCTGTTGTGCCTTTTGGTGGTAATTTGCATATGTGATTACAGTGGCCTGAAGTTGCGTGATTGTTGTTGGGACCATGTGATGTTGAAATGTGATATTTGGTGGCGGAAGATGGGCATGGGTGGAGGGGGAGCTGAAACGGTTCCCCTTGACCCTTGAAACCCAACGTAATCCCGCGCGGCTCCGTTTGATTGGGGCATTTTTCTAATTGTTGTCATCAGGACTTGCACTATCGCGGTGCATCTGGAAGCACTTTGGCATCCAAGGTTTAAAAAAAAAAAGTGGGGTTCAAGAACCCTTAAAGGCCATGCATGGGGTCCCCACCACACCCCACCCCACCGTGATCAAAATGAAGAATTCTTTAATTTCTCTGTGATTCCATTAACCCAGAATTATTCCAATTAGCAGACATATGTCTGAACAAAGCTTTCACTTGTCTCACCAGCAGCGCTACAGTCACAGCGGGTTTACAAAGCAGTTCTGAATCAATAGGAACAAAAAACCCATATTGGGCATCCCGGGGACAAAATCCAATTAAATCAGACCCTTTAGTTTAAGATGTGTTCATTTCAGGGGTCCTTGACATGAAAATGTTGGAGATGTCCTGATCTAGGACTGATGAAGGGCTGCTTTGACAGTATTTGTTTTTAGCCAGGCGCTACAAGCTTTCTTTCTTTCTTTTTTTTTTCTTTTCTGTGCTTTTTTTCTCTTCCCGTCTCTTTCTCTCTCTCTCTCTCTCTTTAAAAGTGAGCGGAAGGGTGGGCTGATACCGGTCTCATGTTGCGTATGGATTTTCGTTTATATAATCGATTGAAATGACCCAATACATTGATTTTGGGTTCAGTGTTTTACAAACAAGCGTTTATGGGTCTCGATTTTATGTTAGGAATGATTCCAGTGTGACACCGACGAGCAAAGAAGTTGTTGATTTCTAAATAAATGACCTAAATACAAACAAATAAATATCTATTGTTTCGTTTAGAAAAGAATATAAAATCTGACTCGGGGAAAGAGGGGGGAACAAAGAAGATGAGAAGGGGAAACAGAGGAAAAAAAAGACAATATTGTGCTGCCTCTCTCCTTAATCAAATAAAGTGGTGTAAAAACACACACACACGTACACACGCGCGCACACAAAAGCATTTCCTTCCCTCTGAATTTCTCCTTGAATTATATGCCATCACTAGTGTGTGTGATTGCGGAATATTAAATTAAAGTGGGATAAGTCCGCACCGAGGCGGGCTGCGTCCAATCCGCAACTCATTTCCCCTGTTGTAGCACCGCATCACTGCGCTCCTCTCTTTTCAATGACAATGTGCCAAATCTGGGCATTTTGAAAACACTTTCCATATGCTATTATCGGATCGCTACTGAGCAAGAGAAAGACAGAAAAGAAGGAAAACGGAATGCTTTATACCAAAGGTACCAAAGAGTCTACATTTTTACATTTCTTCCCTTTTCACTGGCTTATTTATGCCTTTTTTGGGGAGGGATATTTAAGAGGTAAGAGGAGGTCAATTTGAAGTTTTTCTAACGATTTCATATTTATGGACCGCTGCTGGATGGCTTTAGTGTTGGAGGTGAAAATGTCGAGAGAGTTTATGTTGGACGTTCCTGAACAAAAGCTGCGCTCGTTTGATAGTTTTTTTCTCTGCGTTTTTGCCTCTTTTTAGGCTAAAGAGTATTTTTGCTCACTTCACTTTGGAGTGTCTTGTCAATATAAAGGAAGTAATTTTTAACTTTTGATCAAATGTTTCTGTTTTTTATTTATCTTAATTTGAAGAATTACCTGGTTTTGCAACAGTGCGCCTGAAAAACTCAGATCATTTTTTTGTATTTAGAATATTTTGGGGCGCAGTACTTTAGAAAAAGCAGATATTTTGAGTGTTTTTGGTCATTTTTGATTTGATTTTCTAAGGTCTGTGGCAGAGGATCACATTGGTGTCATGCATCGAAAGAGTTGCACTTAACTTCTTTTTGTCTGTTTTATGGGCCTTTTTTTAAAGCTTACTTCGGTGTGTGTGTTTGGTGGTCGAGCGCTGGCTGATGGGTCACTGTGGCAGGTTGCGGGTCAGAGCTGTGGACTTTAGCGTGCTTTTGTGTGCGTCTTGATGAGGCAGAGGGGTCAGCTTTGCAACCCCATGAGGGCGCCGACGCATAGGACAAACAAGATAGAGGTCTGATTGCACTTTGAGGGAGATTTTTCTTTTTTTTTTAAAGAACGAAACAAGCTGCCCTGACGTTTGCTTGAGACAGAAAACACATGGTATCAAAAATGACAACATAATTGTTTAAACAATTAAAAAATCAGCCTGACTTCAGAGACGGATCAACAGCAGTTCCATCCTTAGGCATCTCCCAGTGCGTCAAGCCAATATGGTAATATCTCCGGACGATTCAAAGTTATTGATCTGCTGAAGTGACTAGAGATCACTGTCAGCGTTCAGGGCTACCTTTTATTTATCAATCTGTGCCTCATAAAACATAGCAAATCGAGCACGTTTCCTTTTTCTGTTTGATCATTTTACAAAGAGTTTAATTTCAGTCATATTGATCAAAGTTTATGCCACTAAGAAGTTTCTTAGTAGTCTAATTTATTTTATCTTATACCCGTGCACACATAAGCACTCACGCACGCGCGCACACACAGAGATGGCGGACTGATAAAAATCTATAATTAATTGAGGATGGCGCTGAGATGGAAATGGGGCGAAATATTCGCGGTCTATTGTCAAGCTGCGTCCGGAGAAAGAGCATCGTCTGCGGGGAGAAAGGGTGGGTGGAGACCGGAGGAGGGGGGGGATTTACAAAACGCAGGAGGTTAAGATAAGCGGTAGCCCTTATATCAGTTGTCTAAATCCGCTTTGCACTTTCTCATTTTCTCTGGGAAATAAGTCGAATAACAAACGCAACTCCGCTGAAAAAATGTCGCCAGTGCGCGTCAAATTAATTACTAGAAAAGGGAAAAGAAGTCCATCCTCCTACAGAAACAGTGACGCACAATAAAAAACAGAAAAAAACATGCTGGTTTATATAAACTCCATCGATTATAAATGATAAATAGGTCCATTCCATACAGCTCTGGTGAAACTCAACCCACAGCGCCCGGTGCGGACTTTTATTTTTGCGCATCAGCAGAAGCAGCGGCACGACTCGACTCTCCAAGCCGTCTGTGAGCGACGCCTCCCAGGTCTGACGGGCTAGAAAACCCCCCTGGAGGACAGGGAGGCAGCTGCAGCAGCAGGAGCGGCAGCAGCCAGAGCCTTGGATCCGGGTGGAAAGTGACGCTTCTGTTCATCACCTCGACCCACCCACCCTCTTTGTCAGAGACCTCTCTAAACCCAGAATAAACAGCCTCGGGTCGGGTCGGGCTCGGATCTCTTGGCTTCTTAAGGATCCAGTTGGTGTGAGTGCAGTCCAGTCAATGTGGGCTGCAAAGTAGACCTAGTACTTCACTTGCCAGCAGCAGCCTTATCATCACATCCCAAGCCCCGGCTCATGCAGTTCAGCTCACCCCCAGCTTCGATTTTTTTTTTTCTTTTTTTTTTTTTCTCCCATGAAGGCGAACAAGATCTCTTGATTTTCTCCCCGGTTCAGGCTCTGTAAAGTCTTCCTCTTGCCCAAAAGCTTCTATTAGGAAACCGATTGGGGAAACAGAGTAAACGGTTTGCATTGAAGGGGAAAAAATACGGCCAAATAACCGGGTCACTTCGGAAGAACAGTAAATGTGGACGCCACTGAACTGAGCTTTTGAACAGAGAGGGGGGATTTCGGGTGACCCTGTTTCAGATTTTTCAATTTGACTCTAATTTGACTCTGTGAACCCACACGGGGCCCTCAGCGGTCCCGAAAGGGGGACTCGTTTTTTTATCATGTGGGGCTTGATTTCTAAACTTGGATGTTTAGGCACCAAAAGATCGGAAGCAAAATTCTCCCTTTTAGAAAGCGATTGATGCCTGCATGACCACGCGTGCACGTGAGGCATAAATATCTGAGGTGTATGACTTATAAAAATGTATTCTACACAACACACAGGTCATGTTGAAAGCGCGGCACAGGCCTGTGTTGTGATTTTGATCCACCCTTCAGTTAATTAAGACGAGAGGCGTCGATTTTCTTAAAAATCTTCTCATTTAACTAAACCAAACAATGCCTCTGATATGCATTGGCGAAATATTCAAAGACTGTTCAATATTTGTTTTAATAAAATCAATTCACCTGTAGTGTCAAAATCAATAAAAAAACAAGCTGTTGTGACGCACAGGAAGCACTTTTTTGCGATAGTAAAATAAACAAATGAAGGAAATCTGCGTCGCAGAATTTTACCTTCAGAAATAGGCGATTCATTTTTAAAAGTTGAAATATTTTGTGGGGGGGAAATGAGACTTGTTAGTGCTTGTGAGCGATTTTAAGTGCAGCCTGTTTGAGGAGGAAGTCTATTGTTCTGCATGTGATTCGGCCCCTCGGAGAGAAGCCGTACAAACGGATTTTCTGAGCGCACAGACCTCTGCGGCCGCCAGGGCTCCGTGTGCGCGTCATTTGCAATGTGGAGACTGTTGATCAACTCACTAATTACACTTCTCTCCTCTCTCCCTCCCTCCCTCTCCGTCTCCTGTTTTTTTTTTTTTGCTCCCTCCCTCTCCCTCTCTCTCTCCCCTCTCTCTCTCCCTCGTTCGCCCTCTCTCTCCCTCTGTCTCTCTACCCATTCCCAGAGTGCACATCGGGAAATAGACACACAAAGACATGCGCACTCAACTTAATCAGCCATTTTTTTAAACAGGGCTAAAACGATAATAATTAGCAGAATAAAGACATATCGGATTTTCATTTCCTTTCCTCCGTTTCCCGACCCCCGTCCACAAGAGAAACTGCGAGGCAGCCCGTCGACACGTCGTTTCGCCGCCACCGGAACCAAAATAAGGGATAGCTCTCTCTAAAGCGCTTGACATTTGTGATTTTACCCCGTTTTCCCATTATAAAGTTGGAGGATTATTGTAATTTTCCCTGTTTTCCCACCTTTTTGTTGTGTAATAACGCACGCCGCTGGATGTGACTGTTTTATAAAGCCAAGAGCAAAGAGTGAAGCGGAGGTGACGGTTTTGGAGGGGGAAGAAAGTAAGTTTTTTTTTCCACCTCTCCCTTTAACTTTTATTGAGTAGTTTGGGGTGTGTGTGTGTTAAATTTAGGGGTCGAGTATCGATTATCTATCTCACTGGAAGATCTTTGACATCGGGGTTGCCCGGATAACAGGTGCTGGGTGTTTTTTAGTCCAGAACACAGGGGGATACCGTGATGTTAGTCCAACTCCGGCGCTTTGGCTGCAGAAACACGAGCGGCTGTCGGGATTGGAGGCGTCCTTACGCATGAGTCCGTGCTGCTGGAGGACGAGACCACGTCCTGACTTGGCTTTTGCGAAAGTTTACGCGAATTCCGTCCACCTCGTGTGGCGTACAGACCCAGTGATGGAGCTTTCGCGGCTACAGGGCGAGCGACTCCCCCACCGTCGGTGTGGCTCCGCGGTGCGGATGTGGTGTTTTCCCGGAGTCCGATCCCCCTCGGACATGCCCGCTTCGAGCTCTCTTTCTAGTCGATCCGTCCGGCTTGTTGTTGTTTGCCCCCGCCGACTTCCCACACGAGTCTTTAACCCTCTTTTAAAGTCATAGTTTGGATGCACCGCAGCGCTCCGACGCCAGTTTCCCTCAGCAGTCCGCTTCCACGCACCTTCCTGACGATTCACGGCGCGGTCCCCCTCTCATCTGAAGTGGATATCTTTGAAAATAACCGGATTGAGACCTTTTGCTTTTTTGTTTCTATCAAAGAAGCGACACACTTTTCTACTCGCAGTCCATACACTTTCTCCCCTGCTGGCTTAAAAAAAAGTCGTCTCATCCAACCGAGGCGTGCGCGGCTGCGTCGTCCAGACTGGGAGCCCGATCCCCGGGCTGCTGATGGCACCGAGTCCCCTCAGAGCCAAACGATTACTGGTGCCCATGTTCTTACAAGGCATCGGCATCTGCAAATCCACTCTGCATCCCCAATTTAAACTCGATTTACGTTTTCATTCCCCATTCATACAGTCCCCTTTTGAACACTCGGTCCCTATCCGCGTCAACGAGATTCTATTTTTTTTATTCTTTTTTTTATTCTTATTTTTAACTTGAATAGTTTTGGTAGTAGCTCCAGCTCAGAGATGCTGCTTGCAACATCTTCTTTAAGTTAAATCTTCGTGGTTTTGTAATAATTTACAGTAGAAGATGAGGAGAATCTCGTGTTTTGTTTTTTTGTTTGTTTATTTTATTTTGTTTTTGTTTTGTTTTTTTGTTTTTTTGGCAGACAGGCTTACGTAGCTCAGATGGGGTCGACAGTGACAAGGGGGGCATCGATCGCACGGGGGGAGGGATAAAAAAGAAGAAAAAAAAGCCCATCAGGGCCAAGGGGCCAGTCAGTCTCCCGCCCGGTGCGGAACGCTGGAGTGAGTGTGTGAACAGACTGAACCGTATTCGCTCCGAGTTAACGTTGCGCCAATGTGGGGTTAGCGACTTTTTTTTTTTACACGACTGATTCGATTTATGCCCCTTTTTGTTTTGCTTTTTTCCTGCCTTTCTTGTCTTCCAAGAAATAAAGGCTTTAAATTGTATTTTTTTAAATAATGCCTCATAGTCGTATAGAATACAAGATGCATTTAAATATGAAGCATAATTTTAACCAGAATTTGTGTTTCACAGTAAAGCCAATTAGGACTCAGTAACGTTATTATTATATCATCATTATTATAATATTAATAATTATTGATATTATTATATACAGATATTTGCGTTTTATTGCTTTTATTTGCAGGTAATTTATAGAATATGTTTATTTTTTCATTATAGAAGTTCTATCTTATATTCGATTAATTTTTTAGATCTATAAACCAAACACTATTATTTATGATTATATTTATTACTACTACATTTAAACAAAGGACAGATCTTTTGTCTGGTTAGGCAATTTAATTACAACTCAAAATTCTATATTTCGACACAAAAACATGCAGCCCAGGCGAAATACAAGAATTAAATCTGAAATTGTGAAACAAGATGATCATGTCTAATTGCAACGAATTACATCAGTTAATGATGGTATGGTCTCACTTCATATCACCACATAACAGCAAAATATCTTTTTTTTTCTTTTGTCTTGCAAATGAGATAATTTCTTTAGGTTTATAATTGCACAGTCCCCAGCCTCCTTGTTTTTGTTTTTCTGTTCTTGGTACTAACACTCTCAGTTGTGTATTTCTCTTCTTGTTAGTTAAGCTTTTTGCAAGTTTCGTTTTAACCATAGCGGCATTTGGAAGGATTAAAAAATCCCAAAACAACATGCAGTGTAAAAAGATGAGCAGACACCCCTCGAAGGACAAAAGCTGTTGGCTTGAAAATGCTTCTTGATTATTAAAAGCTAATGCATTTTCAGCATTGCAGCCTTCATTAAGGGTGTGGATGGAGGGGGGCAAGAGGGATGAGAGGGTACAGGGAGGAAGAGGAGAGAGAGAGAGAGAGAGAGAGAGAGACGGGGGCTGAGTCTGTCCTATAACTCCTGGGTCTAAGACACATGCAGCTAGAAGATTGGCTCGGGCCTCTCCTAGGGGTCGACAATGTGTCATTTCCACCCGGCTAGATTGCCCTCTGCCTATCTGATATTAATGTGCAAATCAATATTTCAGGGATTAAATTTCCCTTCTTCATTTTTTATGGTTTCTACCTCAATAAGTCTCCCGTCTAATAGAGGAGGCTGGATGATTTAGAAGCCTTTGCTGCAGAAAGAGACAGAAAGAAATAGAGAGGAGCTTTGCAACAAGGCTATCGCTGCATTTTAATGTTCTTCTACGTGGATCCCCCATAGGCCCTTAGTAAAGAGGGCTATATCGCTGCTTTACAGTGTAAAGACAGCCAATTTGGCTAAAAAGGCAGAAAGGGAAAATAGGAGTCTGGTTGAATACTTAAGACGCTGTGGTAATCCGAGAAGCAGGTATTAGTGAAGGGGAGCTTCCCCCCCTTAAAAAGACACACGCAGAGCTACATCCAAACCTGCATTACCAGCCGTCATGCTTGAGTGAGCAGTATAGCCCGCTACACACTGGACTGCTATAACAATATATATTTTTTTCATTTTTTTCTTCTTTTTTTTCTACCTTTTTTGAAAAGAGGCTCATCGACACCCACTGGAGAGATTTACTCTCAGGCGTAATAACATCTGGCGTACGCGTGTGATAGAAATGAATAACTCTGACACAATGACCTGCGTATGATTATTGGCAAAGGGAGGAGCATATTACCATAGGCATAATGCTGCATCTCATTGAGAGTCAACTAAATGAGCTTGGACCCTCTGACTCCCAATAGACATTCATTAAGGGACAGTGCACACAGAGGCGTCTCCCTGCCAATAGGTGTAAGTCTGTGTGTTTATTTAATCCTCCTTCCTGTACCATCTGGTGCGTGTATAGTGCGTGTGTCTGTCCATGCATGTCCAGCAGCAGCACAGTGTGAATTTCCCTTCATTCAGCCCCAATCTCTCTCCCCCCACCATTCACCCTTTGCAGCAGGGCAGAGTAGACTGTTTTAACTTGGCCTTGATAGGTAGAGTGTCAGCGACTGAAAGCAAGAAAAGAGAGGGAAAAAGAGACAGAGGAAGAGGCACAAAAGAACTCTAATTGTAGCTCGACCGCTTGGCTTCCTCCTTGATTCACGGCCATTACAATGTGAAAAGCACAACCGCCTGTCTTCCATTATCAAAACGGCAGGCCTACACACTCTCGCATCCATACACACACACTCCCTGGAGGAAATCATGTAGATTCTTTTTCTCTTTTATCTATGGTTAAAAAAAACTATTGTCATTCAGGGCACCTGCTTACTGTAGACTACATGTTAAACACATCAGTATTTTCTTTCCTTGAACAATAAGTGGTCAAAATTACAAGGTAAAACTGATTTTTCAGTATAAATCTTAGCAACAGTTTATTTTTCTTGTTTTCAAACGGGAAGTTGTCCTTTTTTATATTGTCTCTTTTTTCTTTTCTTCACAATATATTACACAGCTTTCAAAAACTTGCAGTTTTTGATGCATTGAGATATTTAGCAGCTGGGCATGTGTTATGTGTGAGTAAAGATTGACCGTCTGCAGTAGTGGTGTCAGGGTCTCCTGGTTGGGGGAGACCTATACTGGGGAGAAGCTAAGAAGTTCACTGCAGCTCAGCATTATGTCTCAGAGAGGGGAGCTTCCTGTGTCAGCCCTGGGGCATCACTACTAACACACACTTTCTCTCCATCTCACCCACAACACACGCACACACACATTGAGCAAGACGCAGAGGAGGGTTAAAGACTTGGAACGAGATCAAGCCTGTACGTAGCTCCCGGGGAGGGTGCTTGTGAATATGCGAGTTTTAGTGTAATTAGCACTTAATTATATTAACATATGCAAATTGTCAGGCGGAGAGCTTGTACTGCCGGTGGGTATCGGCTGAGATACAAGTGACTCTATTGTACCACCACGGCAAAAAAGAGAATAATGGGTGTGTGTGAGGCAACGGGCCAGCAGCCAGGAGCATGCCAACCCCCCTTGTGCTAGCACCTAACCAACTCGATCATTTAAGTCTATGGCTGGCCACTTTGCCAAATTTCATTAGTCACCATGACGACATTTGTAATTGTACTGACTAATGTCCTTGTCCCTGACTTGTTATCGGTTGGGTGTGCAGTGCATCCTTTTACTGCTCAAAAACACAAGAAGGTTTTAGAAAAAGAGGCCCGACTGTCCAGATTCAGCCAGCTCACAATGACCCCTGTTTTCAGCATTTCGCTTCTGTGAGCATTTGCATATTCAAAAATACTCTGACCTTTCAGTGTGTTTGCATGTGTGCAGACAAGTGTATGTGCATTTGGAGTCAATGTGTTGGGGGTGTGGGACAACAGTTCATTTGTGTATTGCTCTCTGTGCAGTTTCATGTGTAGCATACATGCTGTCTATGAAGCAAGACGGAAACAGTGACAACTGTGCGACAATGATGCCAAATTTGTTTTATCATTAATTGTACAAGGCAGTAATTCCAGAAAAGAAGGCTTGAAGGAGAAATCGGTTTCTTCTATCTTTATATCTAATTACAACACTCGTAAAGCTACCACCAACCAAGCTGTCTGACTTCCTTTTTTGGGGGCTGGGGTGGACAAACATTCAATGTTCTGTGTTTTCCAATAGCCAAAGGTGGATAGAGATTGGCCTTAGTTGGTGCTACTAGTACTTGCATGCTAATCCTGTTTTTTGACAGGAACGTAAACTGATATAATTGCTTTTCAGAGGCAGGAACGGCAGTTTATACAAGTGTGAAAGCACGGGAAAGGGGATTAGCATTATTTTGCATAATGCTGGGCAGGCGCTGAATGGGGCATTGAACGCTTGACTGGGTGACAGAGATGAAAGAGAGATGAAATGCTCTACCCCTGTTCGCTCCCTGCCTCCCTCTCTTCCCTCTCTCTCCTCCTGCCTGTGTCTCTGAGGCTGCCACCGGTACACGACTGTCTGTGCTGGAAGGAACCCCAGAAACACCAGGCCAGTGTTTTTGGGTGTTTGTTCAGATGCAAGCAGATGGAAGCTGTCATGTGAAGCAATATGTATGATAATAGAGTAACAGTGGAGACTGGTAAAGTCTCTAAGCCTCTCTATATATACTAAACTGGATGCCTAAAGCACTGGAGTGTACAATTTTGTAGTGGATGCTTGTGGCTCAGGTAGCATTTACATGGAAGGAAGGGAGCGGCTTTCGTGGATCAAACCAAACTACACAGCTCTTACAATTTCCTTTTATTGAGATGTTTGCTGAGGATTTGATCGGATATCATCTGACCAGAGGCAACTGTGAAATTTCAAGGCAGGTGTGTTTCGTGCGATCGCCTGCATGTGTGTGAGCTCTTGTGGTGGAAGTAGGAGGGAGCGCAGGAGTGGTGACGCGGGTTAAAATTGCCACCGTGACTTCCATATGACCCGTCTCGACTTTGTAAGTAATTTATGATCAACCGTCATCTTCTGGCGTATGGAAATGATCCAGGGTTAAGGGAGGGGCATGAGGTTAGATGGTGGAGAACATGAACAGGACAAAGGCCGGTGTGGCCTGTTTTTGTTGTCTCTCATTGGACGGGATCCTCTTTCTTTGACCTTTTGCACGCCTTCCCTCGTCTTTCATATGCTAATTCTGGACCCGAAGAGGAAACATGCTGAAGCTGAGTGGATGAGGACAAAGACCCCCTCTCTTATTCTCTACCTCCTTTCCACGCTATATCTCCTCTTTTTCTTGCCTCTTCCCCTCTCAAGCAACTTGACAGATTTTGGCATGAAAGGAAGTGAGTGCTTAGCGGATGAGAAAGGTGGGGATGCCATTCTTACTGTGACCCGCACCACCTGTGAGGATCAAGTGTGCTGCAGTGATCCCCGGTTATGTGTTCGTTGAGTTGTATTTGGAGTGGCTCTTGTAGTGTGTATTGACATTTGGGAATATTATGAGCCACACCACTGGTAGTGCTGTAACACAGTTGAAGGAAGATCAGATGCTTTAACAGTGAAGCTCATTAATTTGTTGTACAGACTATATTTTTCCTGCCTATTTTAACTTTGCCAACTTCTTACAACCAGTAAAAGTACTGTCTCTCACGGGGTAAAAGGATACTAATATAGTTACTACAACCCTCCCCCAGCATAATACTCCAGTACTCCACTCTGGAGCGTGACGCGGTTTCAAGGCTCTTTTGGCTCTGTTATGGGAAGGGGGCATGTTATCTGTAGGAAATGTAATTTTTGTCCTCATTGAAATCGTTCATTATTGAGCGCGGTTATCTAAATGTTTTTGTTGCTGTTGGTCCAGCGCCAGTCAGGATTGCGTTACCCTCTTTCTCTCTCTCTCCCTCATGTCTCTGTGTTTTTCTCTTTCTCTCTCTCATCTCGGCAAGCCTTCATCAGTCTCTTAGGGGAAAATAAAAAGTGGGGGATTTTTCTCTACCCTCTGTGCTCTGTCCCGTTCTCAGGCTCTCCTGCCTATTTTGCATCAGCCATCATCTCGTACAGGATATTAGCCATGGAAAAACATGGGGATAGGCATTTAGAATAATATGTTTATTCTTTTCATTTCAAAGTGGAAGTGGGGGGATTTCATAGGGTGGGGAAAGAACAATTAGGGCCGTGTGTTTGAGCTCTCTTTCTGTTTGATCTCAGGTCCTGTGGGCCTCGGGGATGGCAGAGATTCTCGGGTTTAGGTCAAATAGAATGGGTTGATGAAAAAACGAAGCCTCTCTCTTGTATCACTTATGGTTTCTGTGTATGGCTCTTTGGTGTTTCTTTCCCATATTCTCTGTTGCTTTTGTTTCATCTGTCATCTGTGTATGCATTTTTTTATGTTTTGGTTACAGGACTGGTGGTCAAGTATGAAGAGTTACTTTTAAAAAAAACCCAGTAATTTGAATGCAGAGAGAAACTACTTCCTTAATGATATGAGCTTTTGCTCTATTGCTGTAAATTTCTAATAATGCTTATTTTTCTTTGCACATACATGTAGACTTGGTAGTTACCTTGCAAGCTTTGACATTGTTTGTCCTTTATACTTCTTAATACATTCAATGTGAAGGACACTTGCTCAGCTCTTCAGGTCCATGTGAGTGCCTCAAAGTCCTTATCTTACATATCCAACAAAGTGTTCAGTAGCCTTTTATTTTAGAAAGGTTTGTCTCTCCTGTACTTACCGACAAAACAATGCGTGGTACAAAAGGTTATATGCCACGCTCTATCGATTGCTCTCAGAAGTATTTTCAGAGCTATGAAAGCTGGCAAGATAAAAACAAAACCGTGAAAAATATGCACAGCTACCTCACTCAAATAGAAGTTAAGCAACAATCTCTGAGCTCAACAAAAAAAAAAAAAAAAGTTGATGAATGACTAAGTCTCTCCAGGTTTGAGAAAAAAACACCCCACAATAGCACAAGACGTCTCATGACAAATGATACATTCTCTTCCCTGTTGGCCAAAGACAAAGGCTTGGATTGAAAAAGCAAAGAGCCCGGTCACAAGATGTGCACATTAATAGACCTTTAGGAAAGATTGAAAATAAGACAGGAGTGAGACTGTGTCAGTAAAAATAATAATTAGAACAAATGCATCAAATAAGCTGCATTTTTCTTCTTGTTTTTTGTTTGTAATTTGTATGTTTGTTGGTGTCTGCATGTGTCCATGTATTCATCTGTGCTCCGGGTTTGGGACATGATTGGCATGTGGTATTCCTGAGAGCAATAACATGCTGATATCAAGGCCATTGGCAAGGTTTGTCAGGGAATAAGTGGCTAATTAATTATGCATGACTTGTGGTCTTAAACAAACAGTGTAATGAGAGACGAAGTAAAGAGACCCAGGAATTAGGTTTTGGTTGCACGGAAACCGATTTTTGTATTATTGTAAAAAAACAAATTACACTAATATAAAGAAAACGTTAATGCAGTTTCAGAAAGGTATTGAAGAAGTAAGTCAGTTTGTTTGTGTGTAAAGTCCCTGAAAAGCAGCCCTGGTATTTGGTATGTTTTTGGAAAAGATTCCTTTTTTTGTTTTCAGGAGCTAAAAAGCTCACTTACAAAGTCACATTGAACATAAATAGATGCGTCCCCTTTGGAGCTGTTAAAATATAAAAAGCAATAAAAAAATGAGTGCAGGTATTTCCTTCTTTAGTCTGAGTCTCAATCTGATCTAATACAAGGAGTCAAGCATGTGGCTCTGCTGCTCCTTCTTAAACTTGACTCTTTTTTTTTTTTGCCTGGCGTCAGTAGTGGAATAATCCTAATTATTTGCTTTTTGAAAGAAATAAAGTAAGAGAGAAGGGGAAAAAAAAGTCAAGTCTCCTTTTTCTGTGACAGAAAGAAGAAGAGCAGAGCATGTCCTGGAATGTTCTTGTATATGAAATTGAAGGTATTAACGGGCTAGTTTTGTCAGTGGTTTCACTAATGTATCAGTTCTCTGCACTTAGACTAAATAGAGAGGGGAGTTTTGCTTTGTTTCATCCCTGAAAAGATGAGCCGATAGGGGAAAGCTTCGGAGGAACAGTTAAAAAAGCAAAGTATTTTGAAGAATGACCTTCTTTCTTAACGCAATACCTAAACAAGTGTCAGAAGTTGACGATGGATTGTCTTCCTCTTTTAGCTTGTTGGAAATAGTTACTTTTCTTTATGGAATATTGGTAAATTCAAAACAGAGAATTCTGTTTTTTCTCCGTGTAACCTTCATTTAATATTATTATTATTTCCCTTGTATAATGTGTATATTTTTAAGAAGAGTCTCACATCTGTTTGAGAGGTGTGTTGCTCCGCAGTAAGCACAATCTGTATGCATTTGTTGAAAAATAGATATTGCACTCTGGTCCTCTGCTGCCTTGTCATTGGCCTCCACAGCCTTGTGGTTGTCACTTAAAGAGCAAAGCAGTGCAGATTATTATATGCATATATATATAAAGAAAAATACATTGCTTTTCATATTGCATATTTGATTTTTAAAAGTTATTTCGTATCTTATTGTGGTTATTTCCTACAGCAATCAGGATAATCGGTCCACTTTATCTGAGTTCCCTCTCAGCAGGCTGGCCCAGATCTGCCTGACATGGTGTTTATTTGATAAAGGAATATTGTGGCGCTAATCTAAAACTATGCTAATTACATGTGACAGTTGTTTGTTTGTAGTGAAATCTAATTAAAATGTACACTTTTCAACTCTGCTGCTCGTTTTTTGTTCCCTCTCCTCCCTCAATTCTCTTTCTATCCTCCTACAGTAACCAGAAAAAGAGCCCATGAGGGCATAAATAACAACTGTGCTTTCCTTGTGGTTTTTGTGAGAAGAGGGCAAACTCACAACAGCTGTCAGAAAAAGGGGGTTTGTTTAAAAAGCAAATGGCTTTGGTCTAAAGTTCATTTGGAGACCTCTCTAATTAAATAGAGAGCCGAAAGCTTAAGTTAATTAGTAATTCCCTGGGTCCAGAAATTAGACCTGTCACGAGTAGTCAAGCTCTTGGAAAGCCAAAAGGTATTGTATGTTTTTCCACACATCCCCTTTGCCTGCTCCCATCTCTGTGTAGTTAAATGGGTGTTCATTTGTGTATCTGTATATTTGGTTGTCTAATGTAAGGTAAGCACATTCTTCGCTGTCGAAATGCTCAAGCCATTAATAGTATTTTTTGTGGCATGTAAGAGGAGTGCTCAGGAGATGTTTAAGTCAGAAGCACATAGCTTGTGGCGTCAGTCAGGATACCTGCCCTATGATTATGTTTATGAAAATAATGACAGGGCTAGGGTCCTGCCGAGTACCGTCTTTAGAAAACAGCAGGGGTCTGAACTTTAAACTTTATTTTCACTCCTGCAAAAGAAGGGGAAGATCTGGTCAGCATGTCAGACAAAGTGTTTTTATGATATGTAAGGTGTCCCGTCTAGATGTGACTGTAATTGGACTGATAAGCAGAAGTTTAACAAACACGAATCAGCTGACTGTAACTCAGTGGAGAGACAAGTTGTCCCTACCTGTTCAGGCTGTAACTGAGTTATAACAAAGCACGTGAGACAGCCAGCAAACACAGCTGTGATAAAATCTGTACATTTATACAGGATTTTCTATGCTGTAAGTACTGTACCACCATTTTCGTTACTTTATACTGACAGACATTTTTCACCAGATAGGGCAACATTTGTGACATATTTTTTCCTTAAAAGGAATTTGGCAACAAGAAGTGGGAGTTGCTACATTAGTTTGTAATGCTTAATAATAGCCCTCAGAGTATCAGCTCGTTTTCTTGCAAAACAGATTTCAGAGCTGGAAACTTACTTCATGTTTTTTTTTAAATTTCAGACGTCTTTGCCAAGTATTTAAAAATCATACATTTGCTGTCTTAAAATAATTGACACAAGTTGTTTCCTAGCAGTTATAATAGCATAAAAAAGCAGAAAATATGAAACTCATGGTATTCAATGCAATATAACCAGTCGTTTATATTTGCCAGGTGGACATGAAATGCCTGCGTCAGAGACTGCTCTCTGTGTGTCTGTCTGTTAGAGTGTGCACACTATCCTTGACTGACGTGGACAGTGTTTGCTTAACCTCTTCTGCGCTGCACCGCCATGGCCTTGTGAGTTTAAATGTGTGCGCGCATGAGACTTTAGCAATGGCAGCTTTCATTTTTCATCTTCTCCAACAGTGCTTTCCCTAAACAAACATGCTGAGAGTCAGGAGGAAAGATAGTGTGGTCTGAATCAACACAAATGAGTGATATTTATATTTTTCCTGAACTGATATATATATATATATCAATACACCTCAAAAGAAAACACGTAGTTTAGAAAAAAAATATAACATACATTTTTTTTGTTTGTATTTAGCAGGATTATCAATTTCTCTGATGAATAATCCCACAATGTCACCCTTTTTGGCTTGATGTGTTTTTGCAGAGAAGAGGTGTGTGTGTGTGTGTGTGTTTGTGTATGGTCTCATGGTTTTACCTCATCCAAAAGATAAGGCTCTGATTTATGTAACAGCTTAGCCCGCTCGTACTGTGTATGTTGTGCCTTACAAGAGCATGATGAGCAGGGTAGATTATTTTTATTTAGTTCGGGCAAATCAAGGATTAAGCAGTCATCATTTTAGCACTAATCCATGTCTCTGGTGAGATGCAAAGACAAAGCGAGGCAGATTAGTAAAAACATAACACTGCAATGCAACAATTAGTTGGTGACTTGCTGTCTGTAATTGTGCAGAGACAAAGGTGGACAGTAGCCGTGCAAAACACACGTACAAGTTGTTTTTCTCTCTCGTCTCTTGGCCTATTGTTGTCACTATTTCTGTACCTCCCGCTGACTGCCAAAGTCTCATTCTCATCCTTCCTTCACCCTCAGAAGAATCCTTCATTGAAATTAGCGGTGGTTTGTCTGATTCACTCATCTGACGTAAATGTGTCTCATGATCTTTCCCGTCTGAACACACATGCACACACTCGCACATCCGCACACTCTGATTCACACACATAGACATACACACATGCATGAGCAATGAATACTTCTTTCTTAGCTCCTACCACGTGGGAGAGGGACAGTTTGCTTAAACTGTGTAAGTCAGTGTGTATGTAAGTGTGTGTGTGTGTTGCAAATTGCTTAGGAGTCTGTAAATAAAATTACATTCTTTGCTAATTGAGTTAAACTGCCCTTTCTGGAGATGTGGTGAAGAAAGATGAAAGAGCCTTATGTGTTTTTGGGTTTGTGTTTTGTAAAACTTTATATGAGTAAATGTGTGTGTGGGGTGGGGGGTATTTAATTCATTCTTAGCATTCCCAGGTGGTAACCAACAGGGGTACAGTGTGTGTACCTGCTGCATGCTCTGTACTCAAGCATAGGTTTAGTAAAAAGTTGCCAACTTAGCCGTGTAAAAGTTAAAAAGGCTGGACTTAAATCAGGATGTGGGAGTTTGCATTTGTGGTGTGTGTCGCCTGTAAGGGGGCACCCCCTCTACAAGAAAGGGGGCAAAAAGAGCAGAACAGTGTGGTCACTAGGAAGAGGGAGATAAAGAAGGGGTGGAGGGGTTCATACCAGATGTTAGGGTGATTGAGAGAAAATAAAAAAGAGGAGAAATAAATACAGAGAATGAACAGACAAGTCTTGCTGCGATAAAGGCCGCGAGAAGCAGAAAGCGACAGAATGCCATCCTCAGTTCAACTTTGCCCTCCTTCCTCTCTTTACCCAGCCACTGAATGTTAATGACTCCTCTGACCCCCACCCCAGTCCAACCCCCACCCGCCCTCAACATGCACACACATATATCCCTCCCTGTGGACACTGGCGCATTGTTTGTAGTAGTGCCTCTATTCTTTCAAACTTAATTACCTTCTTGCCTTTTGTGGTGTCAGGGGCTGGAAGTTTTGCTCCCTGGTAGTGGAGGTCGTCACACATTCTCCAACACTGCGATTGGAGGAGGGGGGGTAAAAGTAAAAATGATGAGTCCAGAGTGCTGAAGTTCTCCCATGGTGCACTTCTAAGGTGGTTTTAGTAACCCGCCGTGCACGTGCACACAGCTGTGCATGGTCATAATAGTCAGGACATAAGCTGCCCTTTGTTTGTGTGGTTCATTTCCAATCAACCCTAATTAACTTGAGAGTGTTTCCAGATTGTCGGCAAAAGAAAAATCCCCACTTTTTTTTTCACTCTCTCCAGTCTTTGCTGTTTCGAGTTTGAGCAAGAGGAGGGAAAAAAAACTGGAGGCATTAGCTATGTAGATTGGCTTTCCCTTTGATGCTGAAAAAATCTTTAGCAAGGGCAGTAAGTGGTGACTGTGACCCAGCAGCGTCTGACTGTTTATTTTCATGTTTCAGTTTGAGTTTAGTTTGAAATATTACATCTTCAAAGGCGTGAGGCTTGTGCGTATATTTAAACTGGACTCTGTAAGCCCGAAGTCCATTTGTAAGAATGTTAAATCCAGTCAAAGTTGTCTTTAATCCATTAAACTTTGTCTCTGTGAAGCTGTACAAGCAGCATATAAACACTGACACTGACCCAGGATAAACATGCTACGCAAGTGTCATGATGAAAAATTTGTGGAACTAAATTTAACTTGGCTGTAAACTCAACTGAAATCTGTAGAGTGAATTCCTCTAAGCAGTTTTGGTTGAAATATGGCCAAAGACCTCTGTAATCTGACCTAAAATCAGACTTTAGAATCCATGGATGGTTCTTGTAAGAAACTAAAAAAATGTAACATGACCTCTGGGTTCATCGTTTATTTTCATCTAGCCAACAAGTTTGCATATGTTTGCATACAACTCAATATAGTTTTTGTTTCCTATAAACTCTTTCACCTCATTTTTTTTTATCTTATCTGTCACCCTGTTTTTTAATCAACAATAGTATATCAGGTGTGAGCCTGGGGGAAGTTGGGTGTAATGTTACCTGAGCAACCAGTGAGACCAATTTACTTGTCATCAACCTGAGGGATAGAACCTGCATAGCTGATCTTAAAAAGAAAGGAAAAAAATGCTGCTTCTGTCCTCTACATTTTTCTTTTAACCCCCTCACTCTAAACCTTCTCGTTCGTCTTTTGCCTCCTTCTGCAATCTACTATCATTGATTGTGCAAAGCATAATTTGGATTTTGATTTGCTAAAAGGCATTTTAGCAGTGAGGGTAATTTGTCAAACAAGATTCCTGTGTTAAATGACGTGGCGCTCTAGGTGTCTGGGCTTTGCCGTGCAGTAATGATAAGGTGTCTTTTGGTAATGAAGGCCTTTGCTCACAAGCGAAACATAAGGAATAGGACAGGCGGATAGAAAAGGGTGTGAGGGGCACTGTTGAGTTTTACTGAAACTTGTGTCTAATATTACACCTCCAGGCATCAAACAGGGGCTGCATTAAAACCTTTTGTGAGTAAGAACTAAAGGAGTTGGTCACGCAACTCCCCTTCCCTTTCCTCCGTTTGCGTTTTTTTCCTCTTCTCTTGTTTTTAAGGCTTTAAACCAAAAGCATTAGGCCTTCCTCTGTGATTGTGATTGTGTGCACATGTGCATATGTGTTTGTGCATTAGTGCTCTTTGATGGAAGCTGAAGCTTCTCCCGCATTGTGAGGACGGAGATAATTCCCCTCTGCCTTCATCCACTTTTTTTCATCCCTTCATTTTTGCATGGCAACAAATAAACAAGTCTAATTAGACCAGAGTAGGCCTATTCATGGCTCTGACAGTGGGAGATAGATGCAGGGGCTTTCACACAGTCTTTCTCCTTTGTCTTTGGCTAACGCTTGGTGACATTTTGATAGAAGATTTGGTTTTAGACCAAGGGGCCACATGCCGGGAGAGAACTGACCTTCTAGAAGACCTTAAGAAATGGACACATAGCTGTAGTTTCACACTGTCCACTGACTTTGGTATCTAGAAAAGTATGACCACAAAGATGTATTCTGGATGTATTTTTTACTAGTCATTAAATGTGTTCACATGTTTCTCCAAACAGTTTGACAAGATGAGAAAAAATGAGAATTTTAGGACTCAATCGACCACATCACGGGTCAAGAATATGCCTAATTCCAGTCTTTACAAATGCTGTAAATATTCACCGCAGTATTAATAGTGCTGCTGCCTTTGCATTAAAATGTCAGACAGTTGGTGATGAGGAATTTGAACCCAGCAGATCCCATTGTAAACAAAGTCAGCGGTGTGGCGACACTGCAATTACAGGTTTGACATATAACAGGCTGCAACTCTGGCTAATGCTCAATAGTCCGACAAGACAAAAACAAAGGAGGAGACTCTGGCATCACCACCTGTTTTGTAGCTCAAGTCTGAATTGTTTGCATGTTGTAAAGTTTTATGATGTATTAGCACATTAATTTCACATTGATAAACCAAAATCACAATTGTGTTCCTAGCAAATGTGTAGCCATCAAGCAACTTATTTGCTTTTGTATTAAGTTCTTGATAATCAAATTTTTTTCCAACTTGTGTGATATATAGAACTTTCAATCTGACTTCCATTTGAAGATGATTCATAGTGTGAATAATCAGTTTGATTAAAAAGTACATATATAAAAAACTAAAAGACAAATCCCCTCCTTCAGATTGCCTCTTCGTCTCTCAGTGAGCTACTGAAAAGCAGATGGACGGATAGGGGAAAGAGAGCAAAGGGGCGGGTAGAGAAAAACAAAAGACTAAGGAGTCTCTTAGCCCCTTTCACCCATCAGAACTTGCAGTGTCCAAAGCAGGCATTCCTGGGCTATTATTTGCCTCTCACTGGATCTGATCTGCCACTTTAATTACCTTAATGTTATGTGTGTCCGTTTCTGTCTGTGTGTGTTTGTGTGTGGGTGTGTGTTTGTCAGCCTGTGTCCGTGTGCATACGTGTGAAAGCAAGGGGACATGCTTAATTAAAAAACAGAGGTAGGAGCAGCTCAGGCCACCTCTTTTGTTCTCCTGTTAAAAGAAGGGAACTGTTTCTGTGGTGTGGAAAACCCTTCATTGTTAGTTTCTCTCTATGTATCTGTCTGTCTATTTCACTCTTACAAATGAAAGTAGTCTGGTTGGTTAGCAGAGCGGAGGAAGCCAGTGGGGGAGAGAACCAGGAATGTTTTTTAGCTAGTAGTAATATGATCTGCCTTAAAAGAAAGACAAGTGGGCACCACTGCTGAGAAAGGTGTGAAACCATGGAGATGGAGCAAAACAAAAAGAAGGAAGGATGGGACTGACTACAAGTTGTTACTGTGTACGTCAGTGGAATGTGAGTTGTGCTATCAGAAATGTAATTTAGATTACATTTGAAAATTGAATTATCAAACTTACTTAATAACGAAAGAGTTACTTAACTGTCCTCTAAAGATTTAAACAAGGTAAATTTCCAAGTTTTTGAGTGAACTTCATTTTTACCCATGATCCATTGCTTTTTGAATATGCAGTTTAAAATGATCTTGTTAAACAAACAAACAAACAAAAACCCCTCCATAGTCTATAACTTTTGAACAAAACAAAACAAACAGCACAAGTATGTTGTAGCAAGTGTAAGCAAAAATGATCTATTTAACATCAAGTATTTATCACAATAGGTTGCTCTGTTGGCGGCAAGAGTAATCGGTTCAATTAGAATCAAAGGGAACAAAATAATGGACAGTTATGTTATTGTTGGCAGGCAGCACACATGTAAACAGCTCTTAACCTGTTAGCATTAGGGGGGATGATGTGTCAGTGCCAAGTGTTTAACACACTGGCTTAACCATGAGACATAATTCCATTCTTAAAGAGATGCATAATTCATAAACCGCAGTGTTTTATGTCCGAGCTACAATTCAAAGGGGTTGCTCCCCAATGAAATAAGCAGTGAAATGACACCACTGACAAGTAGTAAATCCTGTCGCATGTGCCGCATTAGCCCTCAAACCCACTGCTTCTGAGCAGCTTTACCCACAAAATCACATGTAACACAGACCTTTAGAAGAGGAGCAAATGAGCAAAATATTAAGTAGTTTTATATATGTTAAACTGCAAGAAGAAGTACAGTATATTTGCTTTGGTATCATGTGAATGTTTCAATATGGTAACAGTTTGAATAAGCCTAAATTCCACTCTTCTCCATTTTTGTTTTTTGCTCTACATATGTAAAGTAAACCATGCAGCAATCTTTAAAATGAGCTTATACATTATAAAGGAAAAAGTCTGAGTGCGTGTGCCATTACTACACATTCTTGTAGCATGATTCATTTTCCCTGTTTCATCGTCTTGCTTTAGAATGCAAGACTAATTGCTGCTAATGTTTCTGCAATTACAATTAGTGTTAACATGAAAACACATGGTTGCATATAAAGCTGTTATCTCTAAGATGTTTGTCTTAAGCTTGAAACAACATAAGCCAAAAACGTTTCAAAACTATTTTCATGATTCGTTATAAGTGAAACTGACCTAAAGATCCATGATTTAACTCTTTAGATTGATAGACTTATGCTAGGAAACAGATTTTATCATGTACATGTCACACATTTGCATCTTACCTATTTCCTCCAACTGATAAGTACTAAAATTCATTTTCTCCTCTTTGTGATTTTTTTTTTAATCTCATGAATACACATGAATGAGACACATAAAACTTAATTTCTTTCTTTTTATCTATTACTAGTCCCATGGAATCATCTCTGGGATTTATCAGATTAAACCTGATTGCTGCGCATGCACACACATGCACCATCAAAACACACAGACTCGTTTTTGATTTCATTCCTCACGCTTTCACTGTCCCTCCCACCAGCTTTGTTTAGCCGTGGATTGTTGTGGATTAATCCTCTAATTGCTTTGTAGCTTTGTTGTGAGTAAAAGGCAGTGCCGAAAAGAGAGAGAATTAAGCAGCAGGTGGATTGGGTTAAAGGTTAACATGACTCTTTATAGCTTTCTTTTAATGCTAGTTCCTTTACACACAAGTATCTGAAAGGAGCTGGTACTGTATCAAGTGAAGAGACTGGCATGCAGAAGCTGTTCTCATTTGTTGCATTTAGCTGAGCAAGAATGTATTTCCTTTAAAGTAGAAATGGAACTTTGGCTCTCAAGCTTTTAGAACAAAGCTTTGCCTTTAATTACAGCTTGAAAATATTTTCTAATGTGTGTTTGTGGACTTTAGGGGGTATATATGAGATGCATGTTCATGGGTGCCTTAGCATTTGTACCTTATTGTGAAAAGCCAACAGATAGAGGCAGTGAGGGGTTGAAAGATGGGCTGCCACCCAGGATTGATAACATCTCACTGGTATTCCAAACACCATTCTTCATTGAAGCCAGCTCTTTCTGTTATGTGTGTGTTTTCATTATTTCTTTTTTTCCTCTGCCACATTAAACAAAATAATATAATAAAATAAGACATTTTGTTTTAACTTTCTATTTATTACTGTAACCCACAGCTACTCTACTTTCTTCAGTAGTTTAATGGACCATCATTACTTTTGTTTATCAATGATTTTGTTTCTTCTGTGCATATAGGAATATATAAGAATTGTATATTCCTATATGAATTGTTGTTTAACTTGATTCTACAAAATTAACTTTTTTCTCTCTTTCTCTTTCTAAAATTCAGGTCCCTACTGGGCTGGATGAGATGAGATCCCTATGTAGTGGTCATCATGGCAACTTGTGACTCTCCCCCCATGGTGTCGTCACGGCAGCAGGAATATGGTGGCCAGAGGTTGGATGCTGCTGCTGAGGACAACTCAGTTGTCTCCATGGAGTCCAGTGTCACAAATGGCAACAACAACCAGTCATTGCCTGCTGCCAGTGGAGAGCCAGAAAATGGCCTCGGAGGGCCTGTTTTAAGCCCACTTAGGTCTACTACTACCCCCACCACTGTCAGTGCAACCATCGACCCTGTAACTGAGCAGAGTCGGAGAGAAAGCTTTACTATCGGTAACAAAGGGAATGTTACTGGAACTTTACCAGGAGTAGGAGGAGGAGCAGCTTTGGGTTCGGACTGTTCTGCCCCTGCCACATCTCCTGTGGCACCGGCAAAGGAGATCCCCTGCAACGAATGTTCTAATTCCTTCTCCAGTTTACAAAAATATATGGAGCACCACTGCCCTAATGCCCGCCTGCCTATTGCTGGAGATCACGAGGAAGATGAGGAGGTTGAAGGAATGATAGGGGAGGAGAGTGAGGATGAAGGAGATCGAGAGGTGGGTGCTGCAGAAGTCGGGGATGTAAACAGTGAGATGGAGATGGAAGAGGATAGTGATGTGGAGAACCTGTGTGGCGAGATCATCTACCAGCCCGATGGCTCTGCCTTTATCCTGGAGGACTCCAAAGAGCAGTGTGGCAACCAGGGGGGGCTCTCGGGGGCTCTTCAATTCAGGGGCCTGCTGTCCCCCCAGACCTTCCCCAATGCCCTGGGCAATAGTGGTCAGAGTGGCCTGAGCCCAGGTGGTGAACGGTTGGAGCAGCCCGCTGCACCCATGTCCTTCTACCCCCAGATCATCAACACCTTCCACATTGCCTCATCCCTTGGGAGTAAATCCCTCACGGCCGACCACCCCTCCTTCCCAAATACCTCAGTGGGAGGGCTGGCGGGCGCTGGTCCTGTGTTGCACAGTTTTCGTGTCTATGACCTCCGCCATAAGAATGACAAGGACTATCTGACGGCGGATGGTGCAGCCAAAAACTCCTGTGTGTCCAAAGATGTCCCCAACAATGTGGACTTGTCCAAGTTTGAGGGCTGTGTGGCTGATGGGCGGCGGAAGCCTGTACTGATGTGTTTCCTGTGCAAGCTGTCTTTTGGCTACAGCCGTTCCTTCGTGACACATGCTGTTCATGACCACCGTATGACCCTGAATGAGCAGGAACAGAAGCTACTGAGCAACAAGCATGTCTCTGCCATCATCCAGGGCATCGGCAAGGACAAAGAACCTCTTATAAGCTTTCTGGAACCAAAAAAACCCCCAAACGCTGTGCTACCCCACTTTCCCTCACCTGCCAACTTCCTAGGGCCAGACACGGGGCTTCGAGGCTTGTGGAATGCTTTCCACAGTAGTGGGGAGAATGCAGATTCTCTTCAGGCAGGCTTTGCCTTTTTGAAGGGCAGTGCCAGCAGCTCCTCTTCTGACCAAACCCCCAGAACCCAAATCATGCCAAAGGCTGAGACCAACCCAAACCTCGGGGGAGGGGCTGGTGCCCACAGAACCCCCAGTGGGAGTTCTGCTGCTGCTGTCATTGGTGGCAGCCTGGAAAGTCGGAACTCTGATAGTGACTGCAAAGGTCACGTTAGGGACACATGCACTTTGCAACCCAATGGGCTGGACCTGAGCCAGTACCCGCCCATAAAGCGGGAGCCCAGTACTGTGGGAGAAGAAAGTCCAGAACAGGATGAGGACACTTACTCAATTTGTGGAGGAGCAGAAATGGAGGCAAATGAGGAGGAGGAACAGGCCATGACCATGGCAGTGACAGGCCAAGGAGCCAGCTGCACCAGTAGCAAAGATTTCCCTCTCTTAAACCAAAGTATTTCCCCCCTTTCCAACAGTGTGCTTAAGTTAAACAGTGACAGCAAAGGCCCTGCGTCCACCTCCTCTTACTCCCTGCCTGTGTCTGAGAAGCTGGAGATGGAGAAGAGCTTTTTATCCAATGCCCTGGCAGCTGCCAGAGAGCGGGAGAGCAGCAATGATTCTACAAGTGAAGGCATGACGGGACGAGATGGGACATCACCCTCCTCCAACCCCATTGACATGATGATGCGCAGAGATGACGAGAGTCCTGGGCCTCTTCATCAAAACACAGGAAATCCTAGTACACCTGGAACTCCTGGAACTCCTGGCACCCCTGGACCAGGTGAAGGATCCCCAGGCAGTGGGGTGGAGTGCCCCAAATGTGACACAGTCTTGGGATCGTCACGGTCTCTTGGAGGGCACATGACAATGATGCATTCACGTAACTCATGCAAGACGCTGAAGTGTCCAAAGTGTAACTGGCATTACAAGTACCAGCAAACACTAGATGCTCACATGAAGGAAAAACACCCAGAATCTGGTGGATCATGTGTGTACTGTCGCACAGGACAGCCTCACCCTCGTTTAGCTAGGGGCGAAAGCTATACCTGTGGATACAAGCCTTTCCGCTGTGAGGTCTGTCCACTGTTTATTTATTTATTTTTTTCATCTATTGGATAACAGTTTTCCTTTTTGTTGACTTTTAGGATTGTTACAGTTAAAATACTGCCTGTATTGTGTTTCTATGGATTTGTTAATTTTTTTTTTTTGTTAATTCTTTGGATTTTTATGGTGGATTTGCCATGTTATCTACAAATATTTGTTATCTGCTTATTTTACATGGGCATACTGAAGTAGTTTCTTTTGAATTGTTTTTTTCAGTCACATGCCTTCAGCTAAACTTATGAAAACTTGTATTTAAGTTTCTGTGATAGATGCTTTTGCTTACCATATTATTTTGTCTAATATTTTTTTCTCTTTTAGGTATGCAATTACTCAACCACCACCAAAGGAAACCTTAGCATCCACATGCAGTCGGACAAGCATTTAAATAATGTGCAGACACTCCAGAATGGTGGCACTGAGGCACAGTACAACCATAACCATGCCAACCCTGTGCCCAGTGCAAGCCTTGGTGGAGGCTGTGGTGCACCCTCGCCCTCCAAGCCAAAACAGAAACCCACTTGGCGCTGTGAGGTAATGAATGGGACAAAACACAGCATAGTGTAGTAACATACCAATTAATTCGTTGGACTGACTGCACAATGAGGCAGTTATTTCTCTGTGCGTCACAGTGTCTATTATTTTTTCTTAGCAAGATCATCTGACTTTTGGTATAAAAGGGAATATCTTATACATCCTGGCAATAATTTTCAGTAATTAGAGCATTCATTGCAAATTTAGCTTCGTGGTCTCAATTATGTTGCTATACATGCATTTTGTTGGTTTCTGAATCTATATTTTATTGCTGTTGTAGTCAGTCCTCAGTTTTGTAATTTATTCTTAGTTTTAAAATAGTTTTGTTTGTAGCATAATTTTAGGCTTACACCGTTTTATCAAAGTATCAAAGTTTGACATCCACCTTGCTTTTTTTAGGTGTGCGACTACGAGACCAATGTGGCACGGAACTTACGAATCCATATGACCAGCGAGAAGCACATGCACAACATGATGCTGCTCCAACAGAACATGAAGCAAATCCAGCACAGCCTCCATCTGGGCCTGGCCCCTGCCGAGGCAGAGCTGTACCAGTACTACCTGGCTCAAAACATGGGCCTCGCAGGAGTAAAACTGGAGAACCCAGCTGGCAATGGTGGGCCAGATGCCCAGATGATGATTAACCCCTTTCAGTTAGATCCAGCAACTGCTGCTGCTCTTGGATCGGGCCTAGGTAAATGATTCTAGATTTAATACATAAAACGAAAAAATAAACATGCATGACTCACAGGTTGTCAATTAAAAAGCATGAAAAAAGGCTTTTTTTGTTGCCCTGTAACTTGTAATTCCGTTTTCTTTGGTTCATTTTTTTTTACACGGACAGTTTTATTTCATTTATCTGATGCCATCTAGGTGTTCTTTTTATCTTTGTGTTTCCTTTGTTCCTCTTCATCTTTATCTATGCCCTCTCACCCTCTTGTTTTCTGCTTCCATCTTTTTTTTTTTTTTTTTTTTTTTGCCTTGGCCCCCTACCCTTGCTCTTCTCTCTTTTTTCTCTGTCTCTTATCTCCGCTCTCATATGGTTCCTCTGTCATTGTCTCTTTTCTCTGACCCCTCTCACTGATTAAAAAATGATTATGAGATGCCACATGAGAATTATTCTTAATCTTTCATTTGTAATTTTCTTAAGTCAGCTTAATCCTCCTGCCTCTACACCACAACCACCATCATCGCAATACACACACACACACACACTAACAAACCTTTACTCGTTCTGGACAGAACATAGAAATATACACACACACATATACACATCCTCTCAAACAGCAGGAAGCGGATTCCCGGAGGAGTGAGAGAGATTTAACAATGACCCTGCAGTGCCGCACACCCACTCCCTCCTTTAGTGTGGAGGTCACAGCCCAGCTAGCAGATGTACTCTCAGTGAATTACACTGATAACTCACAGCTCCCCATAGTGAGCACAGATGTGCATAGGTTGGAATAGTGTGAGCGGGAAATTAATTTATAGTCAAACTTATATTTACAAGCCCTCAAAGATTAGGAACCACAGTCAATATATACATTAATCATCTTGATGGTGGATTAACATGTTGCAACTTTCTATATTGTCCCACCATATACAGTTAGGAGCATGTTTATTTTTCCCCACATGCAATCAATTCAATGCAATTTATTTTTGTTTTAATAACTGTGCCCTAATTAGAAAAATTTACCACGCACAATAATGAACCAGATGATGTGTTTGCATACAGTGTTGTGATATCTGGAGAAAAAAACAAAGCAAAACAAAAAAAAAACGAATACAAAATCATGATTAGCTTTGATAACATGGATAGAAGGACAATGATGGGATCAAACGGGAGAGTTAATTACATTTGCATGAATGGCAGATCTGTTTTTTTTTTTGTTCTAGGTTTGGTGGGCAGAAGAAAAGGAATGCATCTGTAATGCATTGATCAGCTTTTTAAAACTGTGTGTGGATGCAAGAAAAGCCTAGAGAGCTAAAACCATTGTGCCACTATTGCTGAGAGCAGTAATTAAAGCTACCTGATGAGCAAGTTAGCGAGTTGAAAAGGATGATTGTAATTGATCCTGATTCAATCCTATTAAGGTTTTTTATAGACAAGATTTTGTAAGTAGCCCTAGTCTTCTGTGAGGCTTTATTTTATCAAATCCTTTTGTGTGAGTGAGGCTGGCATGGAAGATAATTCTTTTTCCACAATTTATTTTGTTTAATAAAAAAGTGCCTTTTTTCTTTCTCTCAATACTTCATCGTCCCATACACATGGCAGCATTTCATTTTCCCCACGACTATGTATTTTGGTCACTTTTGATTATTTTTTTTTAAATTTACTATTCTTCCTGTGATCCACGCTGCCCGTCTTTTGTCTGACTTTTTGTGTCACATACTTATTTTATTGTTTTTTTAGATTTTGACTTTTAAAATGTGCTTTTTTATTTCTATTCAGCTGTCTAACCTGTGTTTTTACTCATTTTTTTATAGTGAATAATGACCTATCAGCAGAGCTGCGTCTTGCCAGTGGCCAGCTGATATCAGACGATCTATCCCTGGTATCTTCAGGTGGAATGGGGGGCATGTCTTCGTCAGACCCCTCCCTCTCCTCCTTGTCACCACCTATCAGTGACCCCTCGCTGCGCCTCTACCAGTGTGCTGTGTGCAACTGCTACTCTACAGACAGCCTAGAGGCTCTCAACACTCACATCAATGCTGAGCGCTCCCTGCCTGAAGAGGAATGGCGCTGTGTGGTGGGTGATGTCTACCAGTGCAAGCTCTGCAGCTATAACACTCAGCTCAAGGCCAACTTTCAGCTGCACTGCAAGACAGACAAGCACATGCAGAAGCACCAGCTGGTGGCCCACATCAAGGAGGGAGGCAAGGCCAACCAGTGGAGATTAAAGTGTGTGGCCATTGGTAACCCTGTGCACCTCAAGTGTAACGCCTGTGACTACTACAGCAACAGCGTGGATAAACTGAGACTACATGCTACCAACCAGAGGCATGAGTCTGCCATCCGCCTCTACAAGGTAAAAACACTGTTTGCTTGTGATGTGCTAATGATGTCCTGACAGAAGAATAAAAACAATAATGAAACATGTAATGATAGGAAGAAAATGCCTATCAAAAGGCATTTGAATAAGAAAAAATGGTTTTGACAGCACAACGATACATGAAAAAAAGCATGCATATTTTTGTTTTGGTTTTTTTTAGATTTGATTCGATCCCCTTAAGCAGCACCACACAGGCAGAAAGTTCCCATGAGAATAGAATGACAAAGATAGAAAAGGTCACTGTGAAAGTACCGTAGAAGATCTTCATCTGATATGGTTACATTTCCTGCTTGTGAGAAGCTGGCACTAATGTTTTTTTAATCTCACACACACCATGGACTAGCAGTGAAGTATTTCAGAATTTTGATTATCTTCTGTTGTCCCTTTTAGCTATTTCTTCCAGCTATTGATGATGATTCTGGAGCAATTAAACAAAAAAGATAAGGATGAACAATGCAGTTTTGTGCTGGAGAATAGAACTGCAAAAGTGGGCTAATACTGTTCATATTAATATTTTACATTTGGTCCCAACGTTGTATACATATATATACACACACAAAATTGTAAATTAAACAATTAATATAATGCTTATATTAATTTATAAAAATTGTCAAGTTAAATTTTCATGACTAAGTAACCTTAGCAAACAGAAATGACTATAAGACAGTCAGTTTTACAGATATTCATCTCCTATGTTGTGTTCTAATAACTGACAGTCATCCTCAACACATGATTTGAGTTCTATCACATTTAACACAATCTTGCAATATTACGAGATTACACATAATGTCATTCACAAGGTTTGAACAAAATGCCTATATCGCTGTCCCTTCTCATTTTAAAATGATCTTGGTCTAAAACTAAATTTGCTTAATCAACTTGACATGACCTTTAGTTTGAAATAGTGTTTATTATTTGCTATTACCATGACATCCCATTTTGTATGCAAACAAAACAAATATGCCTATTTTGCATGACTTTTTTTAAATGATGGCCTGCTGCCGTGTTGCTGTATCAGTTGTCCATCAAAAAAGTGAGCCTGGGATGAAGGTAATTAACTAATTAAAGTGTTTGCACATTTAGCAATAAGTAGCTCATGCAAAGGAAATCCAATATGTCCCATATTTGGCATATTTCTTTTTCCATATATTTTTAGGGATTAATTTTCTCATTTGGATTTATTTTCTTCATCCTAATAGGATGCTGTTACATTCCCAAGGCCTTAACCTACAGGACAAGATACAGTGCATTGCATTAATTAGGCTTTCTTTACAACTTTACGTACCATTCTCCAGTGAGAAGTCTTTGAGTGTTAGTACAGTTTATTTTTGTGCCTTGCATCAAGGAACCAAAGCACTAAGAGTATTAAAAGACTGTTTGTGTTCTTATGTGAAAACATGAGTTAGTTTTTGCAGGTTTACAATCATTTCAAAATCTCTTACTGTTTCTTACATATAGTTTCAGGTTCTAACTGGATTAGGCTAATTGGCATTCTTGGGGATATCTGAAACAGTCTTAGCCGACTTAAACAGGATGTTCATATTAACTCAAGATTGTCCACAGTCTGGCAAAGACTGAACCTGGCACGAGATGAATTGGAGATGTTTCTGCTTGAGGGAAATTTAGAAATTCTTAGTAAACATGCTGCTTGTACACTTGACAACTTTACCTGAGGTCTTAGCATATTAAATCAGCATGATTAATTGACCTAAATCAGGGTCTCCTTATTGTCAAAGGAAGATTTGAGTGCAGGTCCATGTGTCTATCTGTGTACACATATACAACCATTTGAGAATGGTGAGTCACTTTTGCTTGTGTTTTCAGATGATTCAATATGAGCTCCTTTCCAGAAAAGTAACCAAGGTTGCACTGCTAAACATTAGCAGTCATTTAGTGACGTAAAAACCTATAAATGTCAGTGTGACTAAATGTACAAATTAAAGTTCTTTCAACAGTATAGAAATGTAATCACAAAGCTTATTTTATGAAATTTTGAAATTTATTCTTGTTTTACTTTTAAAAAAGTTAAAGACTTAACCCCAGTATGGTTAAGGCAAGTAAGGGTCATCCCAGTGTCCCCTGAGTGCACCCGAGCACCCCTGTTCCTCATCCACCCACCCACCTACTCCACAGGCCTCAACAAATCTGTTCTACAGATGACGCTTTTAATGCCTCTGGCAGAAATTCCACTATTTTACCCTTGGACATGTGGTGGTAAAGCGGAGAGAGAGGTGTAGAGAAAGCATAGATGGAACTGAGTGAGCTGCAGAGGAAAAAAAATCATTATTTGACCAGAAAAACACCACTCCTTTTATGTATTGGCAGAGGTGAAAAGCACATGGGGATAGAGGTAGCTTGGCCGGGCGCATAAAAGATCTGAGTGTTGACGACTTTACCATCTGGCTTTTTGGAAACAGAGAATATCTTTATGGCATGGGAAACCATTTGAAGATACAAACAAAAAGCATATTCAGGAAATTGTATGGCCGCTTTGTAGAGGCAATTGAGTACTTCTGAGGGGAATTGAGAGTTTGAAAGTGTCTTTTTTTCCAGACTTTGAAACAGCAAAAGGGAAATGACATTAGCAGTTCATGGACATCAAGTCTTCTGGTGTCCAAGGCACAGCAGGTGGCGCAGGAACTCTCAGGCCTTACATGGGAAAAACAGAGTTCTACAACTTGCTGCCTATTGAAGAAGAAATGTAAGAAATTTGAATAGTCCAAGTTTATTTAACATTAAAACACTTCCGTTTGGAGTACTTCTACACAATATCTCTCATAACTCAGCTTTTAGTTTAACACAGAATGTATGAACCTCACTTCTCAGTAATGTTGTGGCCATTAAGTAAATTCATCTGAAGCATTGTGAATAGCAAAATAAAGAGATGTTTTAATGTAAAGTTTGTGGACTATTAGCCCTTGATGTAAACTCAGCTGTAAGTCGATGTGTCCATAGCTTGCCTGGCTCATATTTAGCTTAGCGTTGAATATTATGATGTGTGGCTTTATTATTATTTTAAATAACAAACATTGGCCTTTATACACATGGAGTTGGGAGTAAATCTGTCAGTGCCATTCACAAGTCCCGCCTGGATAAGTGGGGGTTCAGCTTGTATTGAACATATGTGTTTGTGTGCATGTCTCCCAGTAGAGCTTTGAGGTTAAGATCTTTGCTGTGCTTGCCCCTGGGTCATTGGGAGTTGAGAATGTTCATGGTCAATGTGGCATAGTCAAGGACCACACACACATGTACACACACTGTGTCTCAGAGGTCATGGCACCTGTTTCTCAGATGGCTGTTTAAATAAATCTTAGATTCTTCTAAATTGCTACCAGTCTGTTCAACTTTCCATGATAATTTTACCAGAAATTATTGTTTGGGGTCCACTGCACTTCTCCATATCTTATTTTTTGACCACTTTCCACCGTTCCATTCTTTCTTCACAATCTCCTTTTAACTAAGAACTTTTAGTTCTTAAAATGCTTCCTACTTTTTATGACCAACTTTGAGAGACAGAAAACATTTAGCTGGGGTGCATAAGACAAAAACTCATATATGAAGTGCTTCTGTCTTGCTGTCTCACACTTTTTCACCACCTGTGTTTTAGCCACTCTCTTTGTTTAGTCTCTGACTCTCTTTTATCCTAGCTCGCTCTTTCTGCCTCACCCCTGGGGAGCAGCAGATAGGCCATCTCATTACCTATGATCCTCTTGGCAACACAGGGGCTTGGAATCATGGGGTAGGGGGGGAATTAAACCAGTGGTTTAAAAGGCGGAGGGAGAAAAGGGAGTTAAAGAGGAAAAGAGCCTTGTTTTGGAGTTACAGATTTTATATGTGTAATTTATCTCCATTAGGTCTTTCTCTTTATTTCCTCTACCAATATCAATAAAGGCATTTTTTTCTTTAATTATTCAATCTCTGACCCCCTTCCTCAAATTTAATTTTCCTCAATTTCTCTCAAATGGCAGCAGCTTTTCTTGCACATCTGTGATATTAGGTCCACTACTGCGCCTTGGCTATTAGCAAGGGTCAACCCTGCTCGCTCTCATTTAAAAATCAAATGGCCCAATATATATGCAGCCCAAATTATTGGACTGTCATTTGGACTTGTGTGATGGGGAAATGGACAGGAGATTGACTCCCATAGATTTGCATAAAATATCATTGTGCTGTTCCCTAGAATAGAATAGAGTCTGGGTCTATTTCAAATGCATGGCACCGTTTATGACACATTCACACACACATACACATAAGTTCGTATGTACACACAGAGGTATAGTGCTACATACATTTATAGAGATGCACTCAGACAAATGTGGTTATCAGGTTACCATTTTCCACTTGAGTCCATGCGCACTTATACCAGACACAAGCTGTTGATAACAGTGTCCTTGTCTTACACTCACATACAGACTTAAAGAGTTGCTATTCTCTTCAAAAAGGAATCTTCTCAGACACTTCACACTAGATGCTACTTGACTGCCAAATATAGGTTTCATGTTCTGTCATAGTATGTAAGATGCTGCCAAGAGTTCAGCACTGTAAACCTAAATAGACAAATAAATTTACTGGAGCTTTTTTGGCAGAAAGCTTGTCTGTCTTTACCGCTTTCTCATTTTCTGCATCTGTGCAAGGCAAATAGATGCCGGTTAGTAGATTAGTCAAATAGTCTCCTCTTTCACCTGCGTGGAGATTACAATGGAAATCTTTCAGAGGTCAGGGGGCGGGGTGCTGGGGGTGGTGGCTAATTAAAGCATAAAAGCAGGTGTGTGCATGTGTGCGTGTGTTTGTGTGCATGCTGTCCCTGTAGCTTTGTGTTTAAGGGGGAGGTTTGAATGGATGGATGTCCCCACCCTTGCCCTTCTTCCTAATAATCCTCATAGATATTAATAAGAGTTGCGCCCATTCTCCTACCAACGCCTTTACCAGATGGTCGGTAGAGCATTTGCTTGTGTGTTTGTGCATGCGTCTGTATATGCAGTGTCCAGCTTTGATCCAGCTTTTGGCTGACACTCGTATGTAATGCTTACTTACTCTCATCACCCCCCCCNGGACCATGTCAGCTCATACGTCTCCTGTGGCGGAGCTCTTGGTGCCGTGGGGGCTCCATGAGGCCGCCGTGTTACCACCACCACCACCACACACAGGCATGCACATTTTCCTTGACTCCCCATTGAATAAGGCTTGCAGACTGTGATGTACATGTCTTTTGTTTTTCTTTTGGAAAGGTGTGTTTTGTATGTGTGAGACAGAGATGTAGATACAAGTTTTATTCATTTATTTTTTTCATATGATTAGCTTGATGTGATCCTCTTCATACCCGTTCCCACCCCTCACAGTGGGTCATTTGGGTTGTGTCCTTGTGCAGGAGACTGTGAAGCAGATCTGGGCTGACAGGTATGGGAACGATAGCAGAAGGGGGTGGAAGTTGAGGGGGTGGGGTATAGACAGGAGTTGTGAAGTCTGAGAAAAGATTGAGGGGGGGTCTGTATCTTCCAGACCACCAAAAGGAAGGGAACATTGCAGGGATACAAGAACAAAGAAGCTGGCAGGAGTCTGTCTTTTTGTTTTTGTCTTCCCCCATTCCCCCACCGCACCTCACCTAAACCCTCCCACCCTCGCTTTATCTGCAATACTGACCAAAATACACACTTACTTCTTTTGGATTCACACATATATCTCCCTCCAACACTTTTTTAAACCTCCAACTACTATGTCCCTTCTTCTTTTTTGAGGTTTGATCATCTGGTTGGGACATAAATAACAATGATAGAAAAAAGGAATAATCAAAGAAAGCTTGTTCAGCTCAAATATGATCTCTCGGGGCATGTTGTCTCAACGTTTGAAGCATTGATTTGATCAGACCAACTTCACACAGATCGCATGGCAGGGGGATCAGATGAATTCTTTCTTGAAAGTTAATTAGATTTACTTTTGAGATCACCTGACATTAAAATGTGTGTTTAATTTATATGGCAGTTTTCTTGAAATTGTTCACTTTGGTAGTTTGAAATGTTATTGTAGCTTTAAAGTCTTATTTAGATAGCACTATCATGCTTGCCCCTCTTATTATTCCATCAGGATATTGATATGGACAAAGTTGAACTGAAATACTCCTCAACGCTCTTCCAAATCAATAATCAATCAATTGGAGGTAATTGTGCTACTCCCTTGGAACAATCCCAAGTCACTCTCTTTCTGGCCTTTTCTTTCCGTCTCACACTCTCTCTGTGTCATTATCAGCATGTGTACCAGTATTCAGCATTTCAGCATACCAGCTGTAATTGATTTTAACCATTAGGTGCTGAGTGAATAGATAAGTAGTGGGAGATATTCGATTATACGGTAAAAGAGAGAGACTGAGATGAAAAGAGTGAGAAAGGAGGGAGACAGAATTAGAGATGTTGCCTGAGAGCTGCAGAAAGGGGAACTGACCTGTCCTGCTGTCTATCTGTCTCTACCACAGCCCTTCCATCTTTGCAGCAGCACAATACCGCTGACCTCCTGTGAGTTCAAGCAGCTTAGTTTCTGCGAGGTAATCCCTAATGCTTTGAAATAGACCTGATAGAAAGCCCACTTACTTGTTCAGGATTAATATGGTTTGTGTGGGGGTGAGCGGGTCCTGAGTTTTCAACACGTTTAGTTAAATTAACCCACTGGAAATATTTTAGTCAATTCTAATCGTGAGGGTTTTACATGCTTTGGAACAGAAAGTGGTTTGTTTAAAAGCATGTCATATTTTATCAGCAAACCAATGAAAAACTTGCTTTAGCATGCATGCATACATCGCCATTTTATTTTGTTTATGTTTAGATTTACCACAGTAGTCGTCGGAGCTCTGTGAAATCTTTCATTAGTTGCCCCTCTCTTACAGGAACATTTTGAATCGAAGGGCAGCTGAGCGTGGTATTGATTTCCTCATATTTTCTGAAGATATAGGCCAGTTTTTTTTCCTAGTCAGTCCTTTCTTGTCTTTTCCTCATTTTGGCTAGAGTTAGAACTAGGAGTAAGGACAGATGGGGGCGGGGGGACAAAGGCAAACATTTGAGTAATCTTCAAAGAGCCCATTGGTATGTTGAGTGGACGCTGGTATGCGGACTGTGGCTGAGGCTTTTTCAGGGCAAAACAATATCCTTCCTTTAGATGGCTGAGGCCTGGGCAAACACTACCAGCCGAGCAACTCTGCCCAATATTGCCATCACTGTTGGCTTACCCCCTCCAGTGGCACTTGTAGAAAACGGTAGGGTTCTTAATGTTGCTGGAGCAGCTCATCATTTTGGGTTTTATGGGACTTGACTGAACATTGTCGGTTCTGTTGAATGTGTGGCTGCCTAAGTTTATGTAACAATTCAGCAAATGTTCTCTGTGCGTGCTCTGTAAGATACAGTTACGAGTTCAATGTTTGAGGGTTGATACGGGGGTGTAAAGCAGACAGACACTGGTTCTTTTTTGTACAGAGAGGGATCAAGTGTGCCATCTTGTAGGTCAACTGCAAGGCATTTGATTTCCTGTGGCAATATGCAAAATTGTTCTGCTGAAGAGGTGCTTTCATTGTGCTTTCCCTGGCAGATGTAACACTCTAACATGTTTTCACACATATGCTCATTTACACAAAGCTTATTTATGTAAAAACTACATTGCCACACTGTTTCCTCAAAAGAAGCCCTGAAATGTCTCATTTTGGATAAGTAAGTGGGCATGTAACAATTAAATGACATGAAATTCTATTCTTTTAGTGACCAAAATTGAATTTGGTTTTAGTTTGCATATTTATCAATAGCATGTATTTATGGTTACATTTTTGCTGTGTATGCATTGGCACATCTATCAAAAATGAATTATATATAACACTTAAATGTGACTTATAAAGAAAGAAGCACACAGTCTGCCATTTTGTGGGACTTTCAAAATGAACTCCCTTTGTCCAGTCATCACCAGCCATTTTCTCACGAGGATCCACCACAGGGATAATTTCTCCCATTTCTCTGTCATTAGCAGGCCCTGGTATTAGGCTTGTGTTTTGTTCCCTGCACCTTTTGTTTTGTGCTAAGTAAAACCATGCGACAGGGAAGGGGCTAACTGGAAAACAATACTCCCCTTCACAAGCTCAGGAATGTGTAATTAGTGATTTGAACTCAGCTATGCTTGTCTAGATTCTTCCCTATCATTGCCTCTTTCTTTCCATCTTTTGTTCTTCCTGTCATAGATTTTCTTCACCTTCAATATCTTTATATCTATTACTTAGTTTCTTTCGATATATGTTTCTATTAGTTTTTGCTTTACTCTTTCTTAAAGGCACATCTTAGCGTCTACAAACAGAGAAAAGGAAGCAAACTTGGGAATATGCGTGTGCTCAATATTCCTTACTTTGATTAAAAATAAATAAATAAATAAAAATACATGTTGAAAATACTGTATTTGTTGTCCCAATTTTATTTTATTTATTTCAGCAAAGCCTCTTCTTGTGCTGAGTGCTACAGAATGTAATCATAATAACATGTTAGCATTTTAGCCATTGCCATCCTTGTACTTTATGATCTCTGATTTGTTGTGAGAAAAGATCATTTCACAGGCAAGTTGGTGTAGGGAAATGTGAAGGTCTGGTCAGTCTCACCTGGTGGCAGTGAAGACAAACATGGGCTTTTAGATCAGGTCAAGTTGGCTAATAGGGAGTAAGTGGCTGAGCCATGCTGCCCAAATCTAATGGGAATGTAAATACTGATCCATTTTCATGGAGTGATTGAGGTGAGTTGGCTTTTGAGACTTGTGACACATACTATTTACATATATGCACCAATAAGTAAGAATGATGTTTTCAGGTGTCTGTATTTCATTATATTTTATCAATTTAACTTCCAGCTACTTGGCCCAAACAGTAGAATTTATCTGGTGATGACATTCATTGATTAGAACCAGGAGCAAATAGATTATATTATAATTTATTTATATATATATATATATATATATATATATAATCTATAGTAGACAGTATATTTCATCAGTGTTAGTATTATTATTTTTATCGTTATGGGTTTCTTTGTTTTTTATGGATTTGCTATGTTCATGTGTTTGCTTGAGCAAAAGAGGGAGAGGCAAAGACAGAGATACACTAATTTAGCCTAGGGAGAGACTAGAGGTCAGAAAGCTGTGGACTCCAGAATGGCTTTTACCCTTTACATCAAATACACTTACTGTACGTCAGTGCTGCAAGTGTGTGTGGCTGATTGTATGTCCATGCATGTGTGGGAGTTAGAGAAATGAAAGGCAAGACCATTATATGGCCAGCAGACTTGGATTATTTTTAATGTCCAAAGCCATCTTACCACTACTTCTTTTTTTTCTGCTGACAAATAGCAAAATTAAATAAAGTTGAAATTGAGCAAAGTAATTACAAAGAACAAGCAACAACAACTAAAAAAAAGTTAAGAAATGGAGAGTAGAAATTAGTAAGAAATATTTTTTATTTGGCTTGTCATTATTGTCACTGAGTGACCTAGGTTATACTCTCCCAAAAGTTTTGCATCCAGTGGACAGACTCTGGAGTTGTGATCGCATGTTGATTGCTGCCAAGCAGTGCTAAGAGTAATAGGAGAGGCAATTTACCTGTAGGAAATATTTTTTCTCCCCACTTATGAAAAGCCTGGGTTGGAGAGAAACACTCAGGAAATTAGAAAAGATTGGTCTGGTTAATATAAAAATGTTGGAACAGTTTGTTTATTTTCTATTTTTAGAACAGAAGCATTGGCCTTGTAGAAGTAAACTAAGAAAACTTAAAATTGTGTGTGCACATTTTGTAGTTTTTTGTTTGTTTGTTTGTTTTTTTGCAGCTTTTATACACTTACATGTTTTTGTGTCTGTGTGGCAACAAAAATATATCAAAACACTATAGTTACCTTTTTATCCGAAGAAGCAAGGTGGCACATACCTGAGCCCTCAGCACAGTTTTCCAGCAGTGCAGTCTGCCAGTGAATCCATTGGCAGCGATCTTGTGTTACATCTGTGTCTTGGGGGCTGAGTGGCGGTTAGCAGTAACATGTGTTAGGGAGGTGGTAGCACTGATGGAATTCTACTCTTGGCAGCCTTCCAGGCAGCACTGGTATGTGTTTAAAATACTTTCAAGGAACAATGCACGCTTTTGTAGTTTGCTGGGCCAAGTGGGGCTGTTTTTGTCACTGATGGCCCCTGGGGGCCCAGGGGATAGCACCGGAAGCTGGTGACGTTTCTGAAAGAAGGTATACTCAACAACGAGCTTCCTACTTCTCTTTAAAACACTGATGAAAGTGTATAAAGAGGTTTTTATTTCCACATTGTGTGGCGTTACATTTGCATGCACATTTCTGCTTTCAGCAGACTCAGACAGGAAAAGCGAATGTATGCACTGGTTCTTTATATGTAAAACGTGTACACACACGCTCTGACACAGACTCACACACTCACACTGGTTATTAAGACACAGCTGCTGTTGCAGAGCGTTCTTACTTTCAGTATGTATTCATTAGCTGCCTGGTTCCACACTTAATGACAGGAAAGAGTCATGTTTGTACTGAATGCGCTAATTTGTCATTTGGTTTATGGAAGAAAATGCAACCCCACTGCTCTGTGCCGCTTTCAAAATATTTTTATGATACCAGTGAACAAATCACAAGTGCCGGCAGAGACAAAAGAAAAAAAAAACAGTTGAAATTATAGGCTGACACAAAAATATACTTATGAGGTAAAATGTAGAGTTGAAATTACCAATGCGTAGAAACCAAACACACAAAGTCAGAAGAAAAGATGGAGTGAAATCTTACTCACACACACAAACTCTCATACACACAGGGAGATAAAAGAAGTTGTGAAAAGATTTATTTTGGCTCGGGTTATTAAGAATTCAGTTAATGAGGCAGCTTTGTCACCCCAGATAGAACAAATGAATTTGAGACAGCAGTGCGGCAACTCTCCCCACAAATCCTGGGAGTGTGTGCAGGGGAGGTGTTTGCACGCCTTTTGTATATATCTGTGTGAGAAAGGTGTTTTGTAAACATCTCATTCTGCATAATGAATGCAGTCCTCTGTCATCCACACGCAAATAGACACGCGCAGCAGCAGCAGCAGCAGCAGCAGCAGCATCGAACACAGGGGAGCTTCCTTTACCTGTCATATTGGCTCCCCTCCCCTCTCCTCATAGTCAAGTCCCAGTGTGTGCATGCATGTCTGTGTGTGTATGTCATTGAAGGCTGACATGTTCTTTTGATGTGTAAACAGGAAGTCATGAGAGTTGGAATTTGTATTTCATTCATACGTGGAAGTGCAGCCACCTCCTCCAACATCTTGAGCCGTCTGTGCCATGTTTAGGTCCACCCAGGGAGTGCTGTTTAGCTGATCTTCATTGGCCCACAGGGAGTGTTCGCTTATTTGGTTGTTTGCCAAACACTAATCCCCAACAATTAACCACCAGGCAATCTGGAAAGATGCCATAATGACAGGGACGGGCCTTTTTGCCACTCTGCCACACGGGCACACAAAGACACTCCGTATAGATGCATGTTTTCCAAACAGACAATTCTGGTTTGGCATAAATTACCCACACGTTGTGAGCAGACACACAACTGCGCAAACCCAGGAGAGGGACAGTGTGTTTGTGTGTTTGAATATGCATTACACAGCCCACGCCTGGCAGGAGTCAAAGTGCTCCTTTAAAAGTTCATAAATCATGGATGTTCTGGCCTGTGATCACCAGGCCGCATGCGTTTCAGGCCTGCAGAGAAACGGAGAGCGACACACAGCCTCTAGTTTTGGTCTTAAACAAACCCTCTGGAATGTGCTGATGGGGGGAGAATTAACATTAAGGCTAAACCTATCTGGCAGCCTGGTTCAACCCCAAAATATATCATTCAGCTGCTCCCAGCTGAAACCCCATATCCTAAAAACATTAAGATGTAAGCTAGGACATTGAGGGATGTGTGGTATTCAAGGCAACAACTGATTTATATGAAAATGTTAATTTTAATGCAGTGCAATTCTTTTTATGGTAATGCTACAGAAATAATTATGATCCTTCAGTGGGTCTTGACTGTCATGGCAATATTTTCTGCTTAGAAAATAAACACGCTCTCATTCCCAAAATTAACTTTATACAATTAAATGTGCAATTCTCAACATTAATACACAGCAATCATGAAGGCTGTTTTTGGAACAGAAACTAAAAGGGGACCTGCTTTTCTTTTTTTCTGTTTAAATCTAAAATGTCTCCAATTTTATCTAAATGATGACAATGAAAGTACGTTAAAAATGCCAAAACACAAGCAGATTCTGAATATACAGAAAGCAAGTTGAAGTTAGTTGCACTGTTTTGGATTAACCAATGGATGAAGAGCAAAGAAGCAAAATAATAAATGGATCTCTAAACTCTCTAAGGCCATTTTTGGTAAAAGATAACTGATGGACTGAAAATTAGGGACATTTAAATTTTGATTAAAAAAAAGACAAAACATTCCAACATTCTAGTTTAGGCACAAGATAAATATATGTTTGCTTCCGTAGGACACGTGTGTGGTTTCCACAGAAAAGACTCAGCAGTCCAGTTTTCCTGTGAGGGAGGGAGGGGACGAAAGAAAAGAAGCAAAGAAAGAGTGAAAGAGCAGGGGAGGCCTCCTTTCACAGAGAAACAAAGATAGCTGTAATTAATGGCCCTGAGCTCTGAACTAGGGGAGCTTTCTTCTGACAACTCCGACTTAATTAAAACTTAAGACTTCTGAAAGGGCCTCTGACTGCGAGGGGACGTCCCACCGTCTCGTGAGAAAAACCTTGCAAGATTTTCTTACAAAAGAAAGAAAGAAGGAGAGACAGAGAGAAAAGATGTGTTAGCGGCTGTAGCTATGTTGCTAATCCCTGTTTGTCAAAGGAGGAAAAGGGAAGAGAGGGTGGGGGGAGGGCGGGGGACTCACACACCTGCGCTTCACTCCTCCCACCACATACACACATTCCTCCTACACATACATTTTTTTCGTGCTCTTTTCTTGCTCTGTATGAAATGATGCAAGAACAAGAAAATATTACCTGTCTAATTTTTAATTGCTTCATAAAAGAAACATCTTCCTGTAGGAGGATGTGAGAGACAGGTAGAGTTAGCACATACACACGCATAAACACACAACAGTAAGGTATTAATTAATGCAGAGACCTCTGCACCTGTTTTTCACAAAACAGTGAGAATAAATCTTAACAAAGCAAAAGCCAACCTTCATGAGCCACCTCTGTGTATCTGTCTTCGTGCTTTGCTCTCCTCTCCTCTGTGTGACTCACCTCCCTCCACAGAGGATCAGATAATAAAAGCTTGGCCTGCTCTTTTGTTTTTGTGCATTGTTCATTAGCCCGGCAGCGACAACAGAAGCACACTTGATATGCTTGGCTTGACTGGGTGTATGGGAGCAGGGCAAGGTGGGATGGGGGCTGTGCGTGCATGTGGGTTTGTGCACCTACACATACGGAGGGCGGGACAAGAGGTAGGGGGTAGCTTTGCATGGCTGCAATGCCATTAAAGAGGCAACTGGAAATTAAGGGCTTGCAACTGGCAGCACACGTTGAATGAGGAACCTCCAACAGCTGCTAACAATAAGGAGAGCTGGACAATGTGCAAGTTAAAGGCGAAACCTGAACTCAGTCTCTTGTTTGACTTTTTACGAGTTTTCAATCTTTGCATCCAGCTGATTTAAAATGGTGAACAGAAGAGCTAAATTTATTGGATTTTGAAAATACCACCTCTGACAAAAACAACAAATTCTTGTTTGTCTGGAATATTTATTTGCACTTGCTCATTTCTACATCCTCCTATAGTTTAAGTAGTTTGAAAGTATGTAAATTAATTTTCAAGGAACTTTTCCCCAATTTTTTTTATAAGGAAATGCCAACAAAACTATTTTTAGAAAACTTTGTGACTGAATGAAACAAGGAAAGTAGTACTGCCTTTTTATGATTTTGCTAAAAATCAAATAGAAGGAAGATTTTTGGAGATGCTGTTTTAATGTGACAAATTTATTCACAGGGAATTAAAAGAAAATAAAAACACATCGGGGAAGTTGTTGCTGCTGTTTCAACATACCAGACCATAATCTGTAAATACAACTAATCCAGATGCTAATATGTCATCTTCTTGCTTCCACAGCACTTGCAAAAGCTGGACAGCGCATACAGCCAGGAGTTGTGTGTCTACCACTGCACCTTGTGTGACTACTCCACCAAAGCCCGCCTCAACCTAGTGCAGCATGCCCGTTCAGCCCGCCACCAGCAGAACGAGGGGCTGAGGAAACTCCAACTGCACCAGCAAGGCCTTGGAGGCGACGAAGACGGATTGGGCCTCCATGAGCTGTTTCATGTCAAGGAGTGTCCCAGCAGTTCAGGTCTGTGCTTTTTCAGCCTTCTTTGTAATGCCCTGCTTGTTGTGATTTGAGTTTGTTGGTTATTTTTATGGCTTAAAAGGCAAAACACACAGGCGGTGTATAACTTGCATCAAAAAGTTATTATGTAACTCTGACCCCACACCGGCAGCCGCTGACCACTGGATGACGGTCTATGTTGCAGCATCTCTCAATCCTGTTCAAGTTCTAAGTGTTTACACACCTGACACAATACATTTTTATGTGTAATGACTTCCACTTGGTCATCCAGGTTCTTGTAGTAGCTCATCTTTATGCTTTTCTTTACAGTTCTTTAGTTATATATTAGTTGTATTAGTTTATTAGTATTTTTAGTTATATTTTTTATATCACAAATATAAAAATGAAAGAGGACAGATCAACTGTTGCGGTTGAAAAATATCTGGAGTGACCCAAAATTTCATCAGTAAAATAAAATGAAAAAAAAAATACATTTAGGAGATTGGCTATTCTGATAAAAAAAAAAAACACAAAAATGCTAAGTTTATATGTTGTTACTTGCACTACAGCTTAACATATATGTTTTAAAGTTAGTACCTCAATAGTAGTTGGTGAATGGCATTTATGACAGTCTCCTGAATGTCTTGCAACTCTTGCCAGGTTCTCAGCTTCCTCACGTGAGTCACAGGGACACACAACCCTGTCGCTTGAGTTTTGAACATGTTCAAAAAAGGTGTGGAACACCTTTTTTCTAAAAATAGTCAGAGTATAGAATTAAAATTCTTCTATTTACTGACAATTTTTCTGCAATTTTGAGGGATTTTTGTTTTTAATTTTGTATTAACTAGTCTTCCAACAGTCACAGATCAGTCAGATACCACCTTATGCACATCAACTGATGCGCAATGATCCACCATTTTTTTATAGTGCGGTAAGCCTTTTTTGTCACCTGTTGTTTGTTTTTTTTACTATTTCTTACCAGTAGATGTCTTTTCAGGTAGATTTTAGCTAAATGACATTCGTTCATGATTAATTTTCTTTGTTTACTCATTTCACCTCTTCTGTCTCTCGTCTTTTTGCACCAATCTGTCTTTCTTCATTCTTAGGCCCAAACTTCTTTTCTTCCTTCCTCAGGCCTTCTTATCCACATCACTTCTCTTGATACAGGCCTGTCCATTTCTCCTAATCTCCCCGAAATGAGCATACTGTTCCCATTAGGCTGCCGTACTTATATCTGAAACACACAAGCACACACCGTCCCGTGCACAGGGACATCCCAGGCCGGCAAGCAGTCAGCTTATGAAATTTCACCTTGGGAGGATCTCACAGTGAAAGGCCTGTACACACACATACACACACACCCACACACATGCGTTCTTCACAAACACACGCTCTCATGTATGCTATGGCTACACAGTCTCTCCCTGGAGTGAGCTTTCATTTCCTTTCTCATGACCAAAGCAATTTGGTTTTCATTTAAGAGTCTCCATCCTGCCAGCAGCTAATAAGTGTAACAGAACTGTAAAACATTCAGAGAGACAAAAAAAAGGAAAAAAAAGATTAATCGTTTTTCTTTGAGTGGGGGTTGGATGGTTGGTGAGGGGTTGCAGGGTGTAAGGGGAGGGGGCTGTGCTTTAATTTAAACCAGAAGACGGAGAGTCAGGGTCCATTATTTAGTCATCCCTATGTTAATGCTGCTGGGAGAAAATGAGTGCTTAACTTGCTTTTGCTTTGCTTGACCTGGGGGAGCGGGTGGAGTGGGGTGTGGTGTTAGTGGAGTGTGTGTGTGTGTGTGTGTGTGTGTGTGTGTGTGTGTGTGTGTGTGTGTGTGTGTGTGTGTGAGAGTATTATGCATTGCTCTCACATGTGTGTATGTGTGTTTCATGCGTGCTCCATCCCTGAAGTGTCCTGCACATGTACTCCCAAAACAGATGGAGACTAAGAGCTTAGTAGCATATACGAAATACAACACACACACACACACACACACACACTCACGCACACACACGAACAGGAGAAAAGCTCCCGCTCCTGAAATAAAGAATATTGCTGGTGAATGTTTAGTTTTAATTACACGTGGATCAAAGTTTCAGTGAGAATTGGGGTACAGTAGAGAAACATGCTTAGAGAAATTGTTACCTTACATTTTGACTTCCCTCTATCCCTCCCTCCCTATTTTTCCTGCTCTTGTTTTCTCTCTCTCTCATTTTCTCCTTTTTTGTCCTGCTTTTTCCCCTCTCATCCCTGCTCATGTTCCTTTTTTTTCATTCAGAACATAAACTTTCAGCCACCCCTCCTCCTCCTCTTTTTACATTGCAAGTTAGGTTTTAAATCTGTCAAAAGCAATACTCACTCACCCCACCTTGTTCAAATGTTCCAGTGTTAAAACACACCAAATTAGCTTCTCGGGCCTTCTTTTCATGCCACATGGTAGATTTCCATTAGGAAGCTAGTACAAAGCTTAAATGGATGCATCCAGTTTCTAAAATGCTGAGCTACTCTTTTGGATGTCCTTTTTTTGCCTTCTTGATACTCGTTTTTATTGAACAAAATGATTTCACAAGGTTTACGTTTTAATGTCGTTCCCTGTTGCACAGAAGTATTCAGCAGGTGTAGGTAGAAAGTGAAGTTTGAATTAAATACTAAAAATGAATTGTATATACAGTGTATTATTTCTACAGATTGAGAAGAAGTGGAATGGTTTCTTTTGTTTGCATATTGTTGATTTGGTAACCTGAGCTCTCTGTAAGCTTACACAGAATTGACTGTAGCAGATTTTAACATGCTATGAGGAATAAAAAAGGTACCTTTTAGCTGCTGAATAGGTAGTGATATATGATGTAACTTTTAACGGTTAGAAAAGGTTCTATAGTAGGCAACATTTTCAGCCGGTCTTTGGTTTAAGAGCACTCTGTATATATGTGGGCTGTTAGTTTTCTGGGGCTACAACTCCTGACTCGAGCACTTTCTGTTCATTAGAGACTGGTATGAAAAAGATTAATTTAAGTGCTGACCGGTATCTTTCTCTTAAAGCCTGGGACTTGGATCCAAGCCAGATAATTATAGGCTCATTTGGGAATAAGAGTTCTAATGCTCTGGACTTTATGTACATGTGAATGGCTTTCATTAAACAATTTGGATGCAGATTTTATGGCCCAATTAAGGGTACAGTATTGCAGAGACACACTGCAAGGATAAAAAAATGTTTTCAACAAAGACAGGAGCAACACTTTTGCTGCATTGTGTGAATTCCAGTGCATGTGTTTGCTAATGTATAAGTATCTGTGTATTTTAACATCTTTAGGTAAACACAGTTGTGATATAAGTGAACTGGGTTTTCTTATCCACTTACACACAAGAACAGGAGTTAACACAGCAAAAACAAAGTTTTCACAATACTTTTTTTTTTTCAAAAACAAAAAAAAAGCATTTTTAAAATAAACTGTCACTCTCTTTATACAATTATAAATGATAATGAAAATCAAGTTAATAAAAAATGCCAGTTAGCATCAGAAAAGGAAGTATAAACAAATTCCCCTTCACCACAAAGGACGAGAATGTTGTTTTGCTTTAAGGGTTGTCCAAAAGTTATTAAAAAAAATGTTTTTTTTTATTTCACTGGGTTGAAATGCAATGACTAAATAGAGCTTTTTGGTTGAATTCAAGCAAATTGAAAAATATGGCAGTTTATGAGTCATGGATATTCCATCATCAGTTTCATAATTTAAACAATTTGTTTAGCTGGAATTTTCTAGACAGAAGAGTCTCTGAAGTTTAGTTATTAGTGATTTTTTTTTTGTTGCTGGCTTTTTCTCAACCATTTGACCATTTGTTTAGCCACAAAGCACATTGTGATGAGGTGTGCGTGTGTGTGCATGAGTGTGTATCCTCGCCCATTAGCCCTGTGCTCCATCATGTGTAAAGCGCCACATAAGTCAGACCAAGCAGAAACATGGGGCCTTTTCTGCATACTTTCTGTCAGTTTTTTTTCCTCTCTTTCCATGTTCCCTCTCTCCCTCACAAAAAAGAAAGAAAGCGAGATGGGATCTTATGGAGGTAATTATTTCTGAGAGCCCAGCCTGTCATCTATACTCCACCACCCCACCATCCGCACATCTCCATCCCTCTATACCACCCCACCCACCACCACCCGACATGCATTAAAGAGGGAGGGAGAGGACCCTCTTTGTCTGAATCCCCCTTTTAAACAAAAGACCTCTTCTAACTTAGAGAGACCAACAACACTTTTATCGTGTGTGTGTGTGGGAGGGGGGATATGTGTGTGAGTGTGTGCATGTGTTCCAAATCCTTTTTGTTTTCTCTGAGTGATAAGGCTTTGGGACATTTTTGGTCCTTGTCAAATTACTGTAGCCGTGCTAACCATTTACATAGCAGCTGTAGGCAGAAAAACAGAGGCTAATGCACTCTTATTATCCCCGTGCTTGTGTGAGGATATAGGCACATTTGTGTTCATCGAGCAGGAAGTGATGGAATATGGGCACAGAAAGAGTGCCATCTTGCTTGTTTCTGAGTGCACTGATGATCCAGACTTCCAAATATTTTCAACCTGAAACTGTATGCTAACTAATCTCAATTATCACAAACTCCAAAAATGGTCATTCAGTTTTCATTGTTGGAATTAGCTTTTTTGAAGCAACGACTCCAAAAAACCTTTGGCGTAATAGGTTTTTTCCTCTTCCCCCACTTTCACTTCGTTTTATTCTTCTTTTTTTTTTCCTCCTTTGGGTGGTGGAGGTGGTTACGCCATTCCAGTGGTTCTCTTCTTTTTTTTTTCTTTCTGGGCAAGGTCTCTTCTCAGACAGAAGTCTATTTCCAGGGTTTGTCTCAGTAATTTGTGGCCATTACATAAACATTCATGGATACCCAGAAGAGTGAGAGAAATGATACAACACACTCCCAGAACTAACTAAGCACCAGAGTTAGCACAAAGGTGGCCATTTTGTTTTTCAAGTCAGCCTAGAGAGGATGAGACCAGCTGACTGTCTGTTTCTCATGAAGTTGTCCTGTAGATATGTTTTTAAGGGTGGCAAATGCATATTGATTTATTTTCCTATAGATTACTGAATAAATGTATTTATTTGAGACTTTTTTATTTACTGTGTATCAAGAACGTTTTACAAGCTGTAAAAGTTCACCGACTACAGTCAGATGCGATTCATTACTCACATAATAAAAAACTTAGAACTATATTTCATGCAGCTAACATAAGTAGAAATATGATTCCTGCAGAGATTCACTCTGATGAGACTGAAGGGATTGTACATAGTTTTTTGTAAAGTATTCTGTTCCATTTTAAAATGCTGTGCAATTAGTTAGAGACAATGCATTGAATTTTAAATCATTTTTCAAATCAAAATGAGACACGTCCATATATGTATATCATTATATTTTCGTCAAGTAGCAATTTACCCCCAAATTTCCCAAAACCATATTCTCTGTGGCAGTAAAATATGCGGTCACTTTTTGAATAATTCCATCCAAGCAAATTATAATTACTTTGTGGTCTGTGTGTGCATGAAGAAAAAAGAGGCAGTGGCCTGACTTGTACCTCAGGAAAAAAAAGAGCTTCATTCACCATAAACTATTTTTGAAATGGTGTGTCGGGGCGGTATGGGCTCAGGCCGATTGTTTTCCTTTTAGAGTTGAGCAGCTCTTTGGTGAAGGGGTATTACCCGAGCTAAATTGTTCCCTCATGTTTTCCGCCAAGGTTCTGTGCCCACCACACTGACAGTTATAATTTGCAAAAATTGCACTGATTATCTGAATTAGCATACCTGACCAATGCCACATTAGACTTATTTACAATACAAAGCCATGGAACTCTGAGGACGCATACTAAATATGACTTAACCCTTTGAAGGGAGGCCTGGCGTCATGGGGCCATAATGTCTTTTACATTGGTGATATCACAAAGCGCTTAAGGCCCTGCTCCATATGGAACTAAAAGCCTCTGGAAGGCTCCTGCAAAAGGAACTAGTGAATGTAAAGACTTAGAACCATATTGAAATCCAAGCACATTTTCCCCTACTTGCAGGTTCTTTTTGACCTTTCTCTTTTCATATTTTGTCACCTCTTAGCTGTTGTTCCCATCTTGTTTTTCTTTCCTTTTATTCACTGCAACCCCCTTCGTTCCTCTCCTTTATTTTCATCTCCCTCACCTCCATTCTTTTTGCTTCTCGATCGCTTCATACACCCCCTGTCCATTGACTCTTAACCACAGATGGACAAAACAATGGGCCATGTCACACAGCATTAAGACAAACAATCCAGTGATGGGAGGAGGGTTGTGTGGAGCCGGAGCCACGGTAACCAGGCAATATGCTCGCTGGGTCCAAGCAGCCACTAATCTCAGACAGCAATGATACAATTCACAGATTGAACATTCAAAAAAGCCTCTGTGCGCACACATTCACAATCACATTCAGAGGAAAAAAACAGTGGTACTGTTATCAGACCAGTTATTGGAAGAGTTAAAAACAATCTCCTTCTACAGCTCTCTATTCCATCTCACTCTCCTCTCTGAATACTTGACCTCATCCATCAATAGGAGGTATGGAATTGATAGCAGCTATTGATTACCTATAGGCTAAGGCTAATCGTCGCTAACCAAAGGAAGCTTTGCAGTAACAGCAGCTGTCAGAGGCTTGTGTGTGTGTGTGTGTGTGCGTGTGTGTGTGTGACCCTCCAGGGTTTCAGTAGCAATAGCTGTGCCTCTCCATTGTTTACTTACAGCAGACTAATGGCCTAACAGCAAGGCAGCACATGTTAAAAAAAGAAACATGCAGGACATGGCTTCTCTTTCCAAAATAAGGGAAATGTATGTTTTGCCTGTCCAAAAAAGAAAAAAAAGAAAGAAAGAAGGAAGGAAAAAAAGGGAAAAAATCCCTGAGAGATATGCCAAGTTTCACCTCCCCACCTATCTGAGTAAGACCCATCTCCCTCTCGCTTCTTTTCTTCATCTCCCTAATAGGAAATTTGAGCACACTGTGTGAGATTAAAGCAGAGAATCAATGCCTTGTGAGCAATCATTTCCAGACAAATCTCTTTCATCTTTTTTTTCTCCCCCCTCGTTCTCTCGTTCGTTTTTTCACCTACCTCCTAATGCAAACAGGGGGTCCTGTGTCATGACATCCCTTTTGCTTTTATCATGTCCTAATAACGCTCTGAAAATAGAGAGGGAGAAAGAGGAATGTGACAGAGAAAAAAGGATGCTGGGGAAAAAAAAGAACAAGAAATGGATAGACTGATAAAAATCTACTGAATGAGCATAGATCTTGATTTGTGCTTTGATGTGGGTGTCTTTGTGCAAATTAGACAAATATGCCCACTGCTTTAGTCATCTTGAAGCTCTTCATGAGTTGCTATCTTCCTTTGCTTTTTAAGGATGGAAGGAATGAAAAAAAAAATGAGACAAGTTCATTTAAGGGCAAAAAATATGGATTTTGCCTAATTTAGGGGACTGAACAGAAGGAAAAAAGAAATGTTGAAGAGAAGTTAACATACAGAATAAATAGCCTTTATGACAGAGAAGATAGAAAGAAAACAAAAGAACAAAAGGTGTATACAGAGGACACATGATGGCATGCCTTCTTTGTTAGACCTACAAGGTGCTTTACCAATGATGGTGCACAGGTCTAATGGGCAGATACAGATATACACACTCCACACATGCACACATCTTGGTCAGGCCTTTGTTTCAGAAGCAGGTTAATGGGGAGTGAGGAAGAGGAGCATTGCAATTTTCTGCTCTTTAGGCACCAGAGAATTCTCTTCAGAGTAAGAGAGACCAGACTCTCGGTGTAATAGGCATTTTACACCCTCATCACCCCTTTGCACACGCACATAAACACGGACGCACACTCACCAGAAACATTTGGAGTGAAATAGGCATTCTGTGGTGTGTATGGCCGGTCCCAAGAGTGCCAGTAAGTGTTAGACATGCATAGAGTCGGCAATGAGACAATCAGCATACTGAAATTGAAACCTTGTCTGAAGTCGCACAGGAGCAGAGACTAAAAGAGAGGGGAGAAGAAGAAATATGGTCTTGAAGAGCAGAGATTGGAACAGATGACAGGAGAGAGGAATGATGCAGAACTACAAGAGAGGAGAGACGGAGAGGGAGGAAATAGGAACTGATGTTTGTTTAATTGCCTCATAAGTGATGACATAGATAATTATGTCGAAAAAAGAGATGCTTCTCTCTGGCAGGGCCAATGAACAGCTGTATTTGTTTTATGTGCGTGTGTGTGTGTATGTGTCGTGTTGCCTCTTTCTATAGTCCCATCAACTGTTGTCCCCTCCAGCCACATCAAGTATAGGACACCATTAAAGCTTACGTACGGTTTGTGTCACATCAAATCATTCAGATTAATTAACAAAAAAAGCACACTGAAACACACATATACACACTCATCACTTGGAATCATTTTAATTACTCCATAACATTGTGATTATTAATATCTCTGCTTCAAATACCCGGGGATATGAAGACGAGTGTGTTCACCTAGATTTCCTGCGCTGTGTTTGCAAGCGCGCACGTGTGTGTGTCTGTGTGTGGAAGTGATGCTCTCTTGACTTCATATTTAATTGTCTTTTTTAATGGCAATATTCTGCCATGTGCCGACTGTATGTAATGAGTCAGGGTGTGTCAAAGTGCAGGCCTGAGCTGTCCGCTTGAGTTAAGCTCTTCCTGTCTACTGTAGAAGCCTCCAGCACACACACTCGCACGCACACACACTCAGAGACACTGTATCAATGTGGGAGTTCCTGTATCTGACATGAGATTAAGAGGGCCAAGTGGAAGAACGTCGAAGAGCTGCCCTGTTGCATTTGCAAGAGGGAAAAAGGACCGTCCTGTCACACACACACACTCACACACAACACACACACGCGCAAGCATCCTGTTCTGTAAGTGAGCAGTAGTCTCCCTTGCATTATTCACAGTGGCCGAGTGATCGAAGCCTGGTTCAATAGCACTAAAGCGGCGCACGCTGGAGAGATTTGTCTTACAAAACCTTGACACACACACAGGCGCACATATGCTCTCACACACATTGATTTTTAGGTGGTGGGAATCTCCGAGGCTTTGGACGAAAGACAAGGACGTAAGAGGGGCTTCCCCCGTCTGAGCAACGCCCTGACAAACTCAGACACTGTTCAGTTCCTTCAAAAATTTAGACACATATGCTGGGCATATGCTGAAACAACATGCTTAATTTCTCACAAAATGAGATTTGATGGTAATAATGATGTCTGGCGTTAGCACGAATAATATAATTGGGGGTGGGGGGGAGCAAGAAAAGCAAGAAAAACTAAAATAAGGCAAGGATAGATCTATCTTTTAGATATGATAGGGTTTCATTTGCTGCTAGATGAACTGATGGTAAAAATAAAAAAGCAAGGGGAAAAAGCCTTTTTGATCATATTTCTTTTTTGCTGAGTCTCCTCTTTTGCATTTTACCATCAGGGGGCTTTTTGCAAGCAAGGCAGAAAAAAGAAATCATGCATTGCCTGATATGTCACATCTTTCTACTGCAGTGTGTGTTTTAGAGCATTTTCTGCAGAGGAGTGTTTAAACTTAAGCTTTCTCTTGATTGGAACAGCATTTTTTTAATTCATCATTCAGTTCATTTAGTTTTCCCATTTACTTCAGCTCAGCCTTGGCAACTTAAGACATACCATCCCCTCTAGGTTTTTCTTTCTTTTTTTAATATTATTAGCATGTATTGACAAACCAGTTCTTGTGTGCCTGTAAACACTGGTACAGACACACACATATATACACACTCCTGTCCCCTGAAGACATGTGATCAAGCAGACCCAATCCCTTGTAATCATCTGGAGCTCCCTCATGCACCTACATATTGCTCCGCTTCAATCCCAAGTAATGGTTTGGGGCAGGGGGCTGAAGCGGTGGGCTTCTTTCCCTTAGCCCCAGTGTCTTAAGCTGCCATTGATTAAATGTTAACTGATATACTCGGCCCTGGCAATCTTGTTAGAGCCAGAGCAAGCAGGCAGCTCGACAGACAGTTTAGGACCTGCACCCGCCTGATCAATAGCACAGATAAAGATTTCATCCATCAATGGGCTCCCAAAACAAAAGGTACCTGATACCTGATTAGGTCCACAGGGACACAAACACATACACACACAGATTTGAACATTTAGACATTTCACATTTCCACATGAATTGAAGCACATGAAGAGACAGACACAGACACTTGGATCAGTCACAAACAGAACCACACACTCATTTATTTACACTCACTTATTTTGTCCAAAATAATACCTCCAACAACCCCATCTGAAGTCAATCAGTTCCATGCCTAATGGTGTAATTACAATAGATACACACGTGCACACACATACATATACGCAGTCAAGCCTGCAGAAACGACAGCTCTGACTTTTGCCGGATGAAGGTTAATTATGCTGTGTTAGTCTACTTAGGTGTGTTCATTTGTTTGTCCATGCAGGTCTGTGTGTGTGCATCTTTCCTCAGACCTGAGTATGCATGTCTTCTCTCAAATGCACATGCATTTAGGACTCCTTGTACATGCCAGAGGCACCGCCAAGTGGCAGAATCAATGCTTGGAAGACCACCACTGTTAAAGTGTATCAATAATGTTCCCCTATCTTCTTTCCATTGTCACTGGGCAGTTTGAAAGTCCAAGCCGAGCCGCAATTAAGACTTAATTATAAATCAATATGAGAAGTCATTTGAATATTGATTTTTCCTTTTTCCTCAGATTGTTAACATATTCCACACCCTGTCTATGCTTTTTGTTACAACTTCAAGAGGATCAATACTTCCTTTTACAATAATCCGAGAAGCGCTGTAGTATGATTGCCGCCAAATAAAAAAAAAGGAAAAAAAAAAGGCAGCAGGATGTCTTGATGGGGTTTGATGCTCAGAGTTGGTCAGGAGAAAAATATCACAACCCCTTTTTAATTTTGATGGCTTTTCAAATAAAACTAATGCCACTTTGTAGATCTCAAACAGTGACCTCATTTTGGAGGATTTTGGGTTTCATTTGTTATCACGATGCCAAAATTAATTTCCATAATTTTCACAGCTGACATTTTCTTTGACTTGACAGCGTATCCAAGAATGATATCAGCGCAGCCCGGCAACTTGCATTGTGTTTGATTTAATAAAATCGTTGCTCTTTTATTTTCCTCCTCAGCCATTTTTGAGGGGTTGTGAGATTTTCAAGTGGCATGTCAGGGGCTGGGAGTCTAATGCATGGAAACATGGAGCTTTCTGTTTTTTGACGGCTAGCAGAGATAAGGTAGAGATATGGCTGTAGCACTGGCTCAAATCTAAAACAGATCCCACTCGGGNGGGGGGGGGGGGGTGGGGGGGTTGCGAGAGTTAAGAAAGTGAAAGGAAGGAAAAAAGGGGGAGGAACGGGAGAGGAGGAGGTAGCAAGTAAAGGGAATATTGTCAATTCTCTAAGTGTCTAGCGGTGTCTCTCTTTCTTTCTCTCTTTCTCTCGCTCCTTCTCTCCCCCACTCTTCCTTAGTAATCTGATTTATTCGAAGCATATGTGTGCTGCTCTGTCTTTGTCTGCTTCTATTAGGGCTAGTGGGGGCCCATATGACATTGTTTAGCCAGTAATGAAATGGACATTTTTTGCATGTTTTTGAGAAAGTCAGAGGAAAGCCAACACTCCTTATGTGTAACTGTCTGCAAATACCCTCTCCAGGGCAGTCAGTGCCATCTCCGGGCCCTAAGTCTGTGTATTTGTGTATGTGCGCATCAAAAATATACACATATGTGCCCATGTATTACAAGTTCCATGTGTGGAGTTTTGTTTTTGTTTTTCAGAAGATGATTCTGAGCAACCTAATGAATAATATGACTTGAAGATGTTTCCTTTTGTCCCTATCCATTAATCTATTTTTATGTTGAGGAGTCTAATCTCAAAATGTATTAAAACCATGATGATGCACACATTTTTGTTGTACTCATGCTTTTATTAAAAAAACAAACAAAAAAAAAACCCCATCACATATGACATTGTTGGGAAGTAACAGAAAAGCACAAAAAATGTATTAAATCCGTGTTAGCCTGAAGTTTTTGGGTTTTTTTTTTTTTTTTTTTTTTGTTTAACTCACAATCGTGTTTGGCTCAGCATAATTTGCAATAAAAGAATGGATTTGTGTAGTTCTTTACGTTGAGTACAATTCACATTTCAGCATTTTATTAAATAACTAAATGTACATTTATAGTAAATCAAATGATAACGTTTGTGATAATTATACAAACATTTTCTAGCAGCATTTTATCTGTCTTTTCTATCTTCTTTCATTTTTTTTCTTTGTTTTCCAACTCGGATTACAGCTTTGTTTTTGATGGCTCTGAAAGCAGATGGTTTTATGCTGCCGAAAACGGGACAGTAGCCCAACAGGATAAAGATCTGTTTAAGCATTATCCATTTGGCCGCTGCCCGTCACAGGCCTATTTTAAGAGTAGACACACTCACTCGCACACACACAACCATTCTCTCAAGCCATGGCAGCCATTTTATTAGATTCCCTGTTTTCAGGCTCATATTAGTTCCCAGAAAATAAATAAACCTTAAATGCATGACAAGGACCAGTCTGGTCAATTTGAAACTATATCTATCCTACTTGTATCTTTGTTTACCGGTGTCATGATTGATGGAGAGATAGAAGGATAAATGGAGACACTGAGAAACAGATGGGATAGCATATGGATGGATGGATAACTGTGTGAAAAAGATAGAAAAATAGATAGACAGATGGAAAGATAGGTAGAAAGATAGCAGGGGATAGCAGGGAGATCTTGTTGGGCAGATAGAGTTGAGCAGGTATGCCGAGAAACAGCTGCTTTCTTCATTAGGTTCATCTATTGATCTCGGACCCTTGTTGTGCGCGTGTGCACGTGTGTGTGTGTGTTTGAGAGAGAGGAGAAAGACAGGAGCCTCTGTAGATAAGTGCTGGTAATAGAACAGAATGAATTCTTATCACAGAGATGGGAAGGCCATTAACCCTCAGCTCCTAGTTCCCTCTCTGTCGCTGTCTGGTCCGACTCCCCTTCCTTCTGTTTTTCCCTCCCTCCATCTCCCGGTCTGGACCTGACAGGGTCATGTTGCCGGGTTTGTGTGATATTTCTACTTTGTGTGTGACTGCGAACGCAGGCGTGTGTGCGTGCCGTGTTTTTTTTTTCAACTGCTGTTGTGCAGCCTGCCACATTGGCCAGATGTTTATAATCAGGGGCTGGATAAATATTGGACGAAGGAATCATGAAAGACCAGAAAAAATAAGAACCAAGAAAAGAAAAAGAGATGAGAGGAGATGAAACAGAGGAGAGGAATCTTCTTTTAAAATTATTCTTAAATCCCTCAGTAAGCTTGCCATGCCGCCTCCTCAATTCACCTACCCAGCCTGAGGTGATTCAAGCAGTCGAAATGCAATATGCCTCTTGTGTAAGATGCAGGTGTGTGTGTGTATGTGTGTTTTCACATATGTGTGAAATTTACATTAGTTGTGTTAGCTTATTGTATAAAGCCAGGTGTTGCCACATTTTTTTCATGTTTAAACTGTTTGAAGCCAAATTTTTGTCCTTTTAAAAAACCTTTTGTATTTTTCATTAAGGAATCATTAACATCAGCATGCCACCAGACACACACACACACACACACCCCAATGCCCTCAGCACCAAAAATTACCCCACTCCCCCCAACACAAAACGACAGTTTCTGTCTGCGCAGCAAGCAAGACATGCAGGCCTTTAATCTTGGCCATGTTTATTCATTTGATTTTTTTTTTTTTCCTTAAGAGTAATAAGTGTTTTGTTAGTCGCCTGCAAGACAGCAGAGCAGGCAATTTGAGCAAAAGAAAATACAATCAAGTATCCCAGGAAGTTGTAATTGACAACAACAAAGCAAATTTGGAGCTGCTGATACAAGCATTTTTTTTTACACAAAATTCATTTTTTCAGCTTATTCTGTCAGTTCAACTTATTGACATTCACACCAGGAGTGAATTAAATGTGACTATCCTATTGTCTAGCTTTCAGAGTCGCCATGAAACAATAAGATATTTTTTTTTTTTTGCCGGTGTAATAAGTTCTCATGTGTTTTAAGCAATAAATGGCTGAGTTTGTGGGTGGATTTTCAGTGTGTGGATGGAAACACATGTGTTTGCTTGCGCTGGCGTGTTTACACGTTAGCATGTGAGCTGTGGACTTTTGTGCATGAAATACGGTGAAAGCCGCGTGGGAGTAAATGTCTGTTAACACATAGAGGGTTTCATGTGTAGGTGTGTGTGAGTGCACGCGTGTGCAAGCGTGTGTGAGGGAGTTTTTCCCAGGCCTTGTGCAGGAGCTGTAGACCCTCTCCGTTGGGTTGATGTTTAGTATTTTAGACATGCTACATTAACAACATCTGGTTAAGATCTAAATGCTTGTTAAATGCGCTGAAATTCGGGGGAAAGGTACAGGGAACGAGGGAAAAGAAGGGGGGATAAAGAGGGAGAATAGGGTAAATAAAGACTTGAGGGTGAGAGAACAAGAGGGAGGGAGATCAGTAAGTCTGTAAGGTTATTATTGTGGCAGTATTACCACTGGCCCTTGACGTTGTGTGTGTGTGTTTGTGCATGGCTGTGACTGTGTGGGATGGTGTAATGTTTCAAAGCTTTCCCCTTAAAACCTGGAGGCCAAACTAGAGCCACGCGCGCGGCGCAGGAATGTGACATCACAGGGCCCCTGCTTCCCCTTCTCACACACACACATGCACAAATAGTCTCACAGGGGACATGACCAGAGTTGTACGAAGGAATCAGCATCAACATCGTGCTTAACTTGAGGAGACATGGCAGTCAAGGGTGCTGTGCAAAACATTAAGGCTGCATTACTACCACAGATACATTAGACACAGAGCGTCTAGTCTTTATTAATATTTATAGTCAGATAAAACATTTCCAATATTGTAGTCTGAGCCACAAAGAATAGTTTCTCAGTCTATTTATTATGTTTTTTCTCTTATAGTTCCTGTGATATTTTCTTAGTGAGCAATTACAGCTTCATTTGTTGCTCCACTTTCATAGCGTCTCTGATTTAAGATAAACAAAATGTTGAGGACGAATATATTTTTTTCTGTCTTCGCCCCTTTAATGAGCACCATCCTAGCCCCAAGGAAGCAAATTAGAGGAGGCTCAGCCCTGCTAATGAATTCAGCCATTTTGGAGCCTCTGCGTCCAGTTTCCTGGCGTGGCATCGCTTTGCAGTTGTGTGCTGTATGACTGAGTCCTCCACCGGGCTCATAATGACCCGGCATGGCGGTTATGGGCCCTTAGGGGAAGACGGGAGGGGGAGTGAGTGGTCTCAGAGCAGGTCATTATATAGCTCGGGGGCACACATGGACAGCAACACACACACACACACACACACACACACACACACACACATGGAGTGCTGACACTTTCAATACATTCTTCATTGCCTCCCTCTCCCATATGTCTTTTGCTTCATTTTTCCCTTTCCAAACATCTCTTTTTATATATTTACGTCTTGTCCCACGTTTAACCCGAGGAAGATGAGCTGTGTCTTCTTGTTTTTGTTTTAATTATTTATTCAAAAAAATTGAAGGAAACTGTTCAGAATATGACGTTCTTCATTGTCAGTGTGGAAGTTTCAGAAGTTTTTATATTTCCCAAGAAAAAGAGACATTTACCAAAGGTCCTAATTTGGAACACTGACTTCCAATTAATTGTTAAATCTGAAAAACAAAATAGGTTTGCCTGCTATTATGATCAAGAGTCAGTTAATTATTCTTCCTCTTTAACAGTTAAATATAGGCTGCAATGTAATCGAGCCCAGGGACTGTGGTTAGCTCGAGCCCACCGGCCGGCTTTAATGTTCCGACTGACCCACATCAAAGGGAGTCCCACCAGGCTGCCAAAATCACACACCATGCACAGTCCAGACCACTCTCTCTGGATGTGTGTGTGTGTGTGTGTGTGTGTTTGTGCACAGAGGTAGAGGAAGGAGACTGTGAAAGTTTTCTTCTGTCCTCTGGTAGTGATTAAGTTGATAGTTAAGAGTCTCTCTCTTTCTGTAAATCACACACATTCACACCGAGACGTGCACATGCCATCTCACAGTCAAACACACACACAGTCACTGTCTCTCTGACTTGATCAATGACACACATCCACACAAACAAAGTGAGATGTGCACACGAACAGGGAAACCGTGCACTCGCATCAGGGTCAGTCAGAGGGCAGACACTGAGCTGATGTATGGAGAGAGTTTGTCTGGGAATGTCCTCAGTGTGGAAACACATTCTCTGTATGCACACACACACACACACTACAGATAGAACTGACAAGAAGGAGAAAGGAGTGGAAAAAAAAAACACTGATGAGGCCCAGATGAGTAGCTGTACTTTTCTTTCTTTTTCTTTTTCCTCACCCACTACTCACCCTCATTCCTTCCCCTCCATCCCTCTTTCAGTTCATTGTCATAATTCTGCTCATGTCTTTCTATCTACAGGTATTCTGCCCCCTAGAGGTTGGTTTAAAATGTGTTTTAATATTGTTATGATCTCATACTGACCGGAGTTTTGACACCTTTTCTTTTGCTTTGTAATATTTTTCTTCTTCCTTGCTATCATTTAAACATACAACTTTAATTTTCAGTCTTTTCGCTAGAATTATGTTGTTAATTTAATTTAAACTTTCATATCAAATGCAGTTTATGGAGTCTTAAATTATTTGTTTAATGTCAGGAAGATACTAAATACTAACAGTTTACTCATATTTACATTTTTTTAATCATTTAAATCTGTTAAGTTAAGCACTAACAATATGTTAAGTGAAAATTTGAAATGAAACCTTTCTTTCTTATCTTCATATTTCATGTTCAGTATATGTTTGTAAGAGCTTTGCTGTTATTTCAAAGCACTGTTTTTCCTTTTTTTGTTTGTTTGTTTTTTTAAATGGCTCTTGCTTTTTATTACTGTCCTGCAAAAAAAGGTGTTCAGTTCATCTCGTTTGCTTTTTTTTTTTTTTGGCTGCTAGAAAAAGTCAATTTCAGGGGAAAAAAGATAAAGTAGCAATGAAGGACTTTCAAAGTCTTTACCCACCTATTTACACATCACACACACACACACATACACACAAGCACAACATCCCCCTTCTTTCTTTGTATATGAAGGTGAGGTGAATTAAAATACAAGATGGACGCTGCAGCACCCGCAGTGAAAATTGCAATTTCTGCAGCCGGGCCTCTCCCAGCTGACAGGAGATATTTCATCTCCGTTGTCACCGATGTATTAATAAAACATCAGGAGCAGAGTGCAGTCTATTTTTCTTTCACGCCCAAGCACACACACACATGCACACACATATGGACTGCATCTACGCATGTGCAAAATGTGCACAGCACACTCATACGCCAGTGCAAAAATATAACAACGTCTCTGAATGCAAACACACACAAACACGGCAGCAATTTCTCTCAACAATCACATACAGTACCAACATCTGGCATGAAAATTTCATGCTGTATATAATGTCCACTTAATGTGTTGCTGCTTAAAGCAATGGCGCCAGCTCTTAGTCTGTGAATGTGTGTGTTTGTGTGTATGTGTTTGCACCACCAGATATATGAAAGGGTTAATCATATCATGTTTCTTAGGGGAGGAGGATGGGGGGGTCTGGAGTCCCCTTTTGCTCATCATACAATGGCCAAAGTGATTGTATGCAAATGCGAGCTGACCTCAGTGTACCCTCTGCCTGATTTTTGTAAATGTGACTCTACATTAGCGCTGTGTGTGTATGTGTTTTGTAAAATATGGTTATTAAGGCAGTGCAGGATTGATGAGCACAGCTCTTTTAAAAACACACATGCACGCAAACACAGTAGTTTCATTTTCCCCTCATAGGGAGGGGTTTGTGTGAGGGAGACCCCAACACACACACGCACCTTGCCCCATTTAAAAGACATGGAATTTTTAATATTTTTCTGTGTGTGTGTGTGTGTGTGTGTGAATATGATACTGTGCATGTGATTTGATGCCTGTTTGCAAGTGTTTCACTTTGATTTTGGATTGGTGTGTTCTACCCCTGAGATGGAGGAGGGCACTATATGTGTGTACGTTGGTTTGTGTGTGTGTGTGTGTGTGTGTGTGTGTGTGTGTGTGCATGCCTGGTTATCTGGCCTCTCTCAGACTGCTCAAAATTCATTACAAAGTGACATCAGCCCAGCCGGAGACAAATGATGGCTGGATGAAAGGGAGCGCTGGGGCTCGGCTAGGATTAGTGTTAGCTTGTGCTGGCGACACATACACACACATGCGCGCACACACACACACATATGCACACTTTAATCCACTGGCAGAACACTGCAGATACACAGAATTATCAAACAAGGGGCTGAACTCTCAGAGATGGGCAGGCTAATCTGCTAATAGTACAGAACCTCACGTGTGTGTTGATTTGTGTGTGTGCATATATTCTTTTAACTGAGTTATACACAACAACACGTAGTATACTACTACCTATGTATTGTAGAGTAATGAGCACAGCCTACACAATAGTTAGACTTTTTTTTTCTTTTTGCTTTAAGTGTGTGCAATTATTTCCCTTTATAGATGAATGTATATTTTAGGTGTTTTGGCTGCTTGTTTATATTTGTCCAACCTGAAACAACAAAAGAATTTATTTGAAATTGTTTTTACAATGTAAACATTTAATGTAGGATATGCTATAATGTATATTAGATAGAGAAAAAAAAAGATTTTTGTGTCATATCTAAATATTTTACTTTTTGTGACTTGGCTTCTAAAGAGGGGCATTGCAATACTGAAATAGTTTCCTTATATGACATATTGTCACACAATGTCGCTGCTTTTAGGTCATGAGTATATTATATTTTATTTACTAGAAGAAGCATGCTAAAACTAAATTAAATGGGGCTTGTATTTACTATCGTTTGATACTACAATATAATCTTTAGTCGAGTTAACTTGACCCTAATGTTGAAAAAAATGTTTTTTTAGGTTTTTTTCTTTTGTGGATTAACTGCACATGAACAAGAGGTGATTTTTTTTTTCCAAAATGACTTTATTATAACAACAATCTTGGTGAAAATATTCTTATGTGATCATCTCGCAATAAAAAAATTATTTTTCAGTGCATGTTTGGCAGCCATCAAATACCGTATTTTAAGAGCTTCATGGGTATTAAACTTTGTGTGTGTGTGTGTTTGTGTTCTTTTTTTTTAGAAGAAACTGCTGAAGATGGTGAAAGACCTCCACGATCTTCCTCCAGGGCTGCACTCAACCTGACTGACCGAGACCTGACTGACAGCAAGAGGACTGAGCGTAAGTCCACACGCACGCTGTAAACACACCAAACAAACCACATTGGCCATATAAGCCTCTCCTGTTTCACAAGTTATCGTTCATCTGTGGCTCTCCCTAAGATAAGACTCTAACGTGTGTGTAACATGTGAATGCTGCTTGCTAGCTGTCATGACCCGCTTTAATCGTTTCCATCCGACAGATAGAGAAAAAGAAAGCAACAACGAGGAGAGAGGGGAGCAGAAGAGAGAGGGAAAAGTTGAGTGTTGTGGATATTACCAGGCAATGTCCAGGCCCTAGATTATTTTTTAATCAAATCAGTTTGCGTGCTCGTAATTTATAAGCGCCTTGCATTAATCTTTTCTCGTTCTTGTGCCCTCTCCGATGACATATTAATTTTTCATAAGCGCAGGATTAGATGGGGGGTTGTGTATATGTTTTTCTAATATTGCGCTGCATCACTGCAACCCTCAAATTAGTTTTTTTTCTTTTTCTCAACAACCCTTCTGTATTTTTTCATTTTCTCTTATTTTTTTTCCTATTTCAATCCATAACTTAATTGTTGTCCAATATGTGACCCTATCACATGCATTATCTCTAATAGAAAAATAGCACTAGATAGAAAAAAAAGGAAACTTTTTATTCATTTCTACAAATGGAAACATTGTACACAGAAGGGGCAACGATCTATAAAAAGATGGTGTTTGTTATGTTTAGGAGAGGTATGGAGCACATAATGCCTCTGCTGTGGGGCTGTGGTCAGGATAGCCATGGCTTTGTTATATTTGATTTGCCCAAATAAGAATTCATCTGGTCTTCTTATGTATGAGATGGAAATCCATGACTGGGAATGAATATTGTATGGGGTTTTTTTACACCTTCTTTTTCTTCCCTTTTTGCATGGGGTTCTCATTTTTTCTCCCTTTACTAATGTCTCTCTCTTTCTTTCTTTTTTAACCCCCACCCGACACACACACACACACACACACACCATCCTATTCTTAATCTCTATCCATCTGAAGCTCCCTTCTCACCTTCTCTTCCTAGTATGCCATACCTAGCTTCATAATGTGAGGCTCAATGAGGCAGAAGGAGAGCTGAGTGAGGCTGGGGCCTATTAGTTTAGCTAGTCATCTATCTTTCAGCTCTGTCTTTCTGACAGCCCCATCTGACCGACTGGTGGGGAACCACCGTTCATGCATTCACCGCTGCATTTTACCACCAGTGTCATTTAGCATCACTGAACACATGCAAAACGGCAGCGGCGACAGAATGTCCAGGTCCCTCCTATTTTACCTCGTGCTTTTGTACCTTGTTCACATGTTTGTGTGTGCTGTATGAGTGCAGCGAAGCATGTTTAGCAACTGAACTGTGTGACAGTTTTATTTTTTTGAGTAACTGCATCTAGGAATTGTACAATTAAGTATTAAGGCCATGCAAGAAGAAAAAAAAGCAATTTTTCTTTTTTTAACTTTTGAGATTAAAAACTAAAATTCAAGCGTAAATATTATTGACAGAAAAAGTTGCAAATTAAAAAACAAACAAACAAACAAATAAAAACGGTGGTCTTTCATAACTAAGCCAGAGGATCTAAACTCACTGTACTCTTGAACATGACTGCATTTGTTTCATTGTAATTAGGTTTTTATTATTGTATCTGACTATTATGGGTGTACTTTTACTGGGTTAACTACAAAACAACATGCAAAATACTAGATGAAGCAGTCTGAGATCTTTTTTTAACCCTTCACAATAAGAATTTCAAACACATAAACTGAGTGTTAACATCAAAAACCCATCTTTAAATGTCTGAAATTTATTCAAATAGTTTACATTATTATTCTTCAGCATAACAAATACTGCAACCTAGACCGCCAAAAATTTAGAAGTCAGCACTCAGTGTACTTACTGTATTTGAGACTCTTATTGTGAAGGACTGAAACAAGTTCTGTGAGTTCTACTGCAGCAGGAGAAATAAACTGCACTTTGGACACGTTCAGCTAAAACACTGCATGTTATTTTGTACTTAACACAGCAGAAGTGCGCCCATAACCCTAAGATAATATAATAATAAGAAATGGAACAAATGCAGTTGAAATCTGGAGCACAGCAGGGCTCACATTGCCTGGCTCAAGTCTTGAAAGATGACTTTTTTCTTTTTTTTTACCTCTGAACATTGCAACTTTCTTTTTTGTCAGTAATATTTACACTTTAATCTCAAACCTGGAGGAGGGGGGAGACTTCTATTCTATTTTTTTCTTTTGTATGGCCTTAATGCGCCAGCGTAGAATTGTCTTGGAATCAGGTTGTAGCTTGTCTGGAACGCAATGGAAATGTTAGAGCTCTTGTTTTATTTTGCATTTGGATTAAAAGTGGCTTCAGAAAGTCAAATTCCAGAAAATGCAAAGGACATCCTGTTGTGTCATTGTGTTGTTGTTCGGAAGCCTTGTTTTTTTTTAAGTAGGCACCTTTCCCCTAAACCTAAATCTCAAGACGGCTTATAATATTTGAATCTGTCTGTGTGTGTAAGTTTGTGTGTGTGTCCATATGGGGATCTTCAGAAAAGGGATTACAGTGTGGCCAAGTGAGCAGTGTGTTTGTGCACTTCATCTCCAAGACCAAAACTGTTTAAACAAAGAGAGGAAGACAGACATGGAGGGAAAGAAATAGACAGGAAAATAAAAAAGACTGAAAAGAAGTAAGGGGGAGGGGCTAGAAAATAGAGGAATCTGTTTTCTTTTGCTTCATTTACATTGTCTTTTTTTAATCCAATGTCACTTTAGATTAATTATAATGTCACATTTTTCATGCAAATGTTTTTGATTTGGATTACTTCCAGATAGCTTTGTGCTGTGTGTGTGTGTGTAGATGGCACATTTCGCCACCATAGCTCAGGGGCTCACTTCTTATAAATAACCAACTAAACAAAGGCCCCAGCATAGAAATGAGCCTGTCAGACAGGGTAAGGAAATTAGACATCTCTACCTGCTTTAAATTAAAAAAGGAAATTACTCATTATTCTTGCAGTCAAATGTTATCTATTATGTTGTGTACAATTTTGTGCTGTTGAGATAGGGTGCAAACCAAATGCAATCATGTGCAAACAAAATTCTATGCTAAATATTCTATATTAGCTTGGTCATGTTTAGAATATTTTTAGTATTTTGTATATGCATGAATCTTGAAAATTTGCTAAACTTGAGAGCAGTGATGTGAGTTTTTTTTCCGTCTCTCTAAGATGAGATTAAAATATATTAAAGATATTAGCATGTTTAATTACAAGCCTGCAGCAGTTCCTTTGTGCATGTGTGTTTTCTTTGTAATGACAGCTTGTTGAATGTCTCAGACAATTTGTCAAATGTGACAAGGCCATGCTCATATTTATCTCTCATTAGAGCACTAGGTGGAGATGGAAGCAAGAGAAAGGCAAGTCATTAAAAAGCACAAACTATAGAAGACAGCTGCTGTTTAATTGCCTTTCTTTTCCATTTCCCCCTCTCTCTGTTTGACCATGTCTGTGCCTCTCTCCATTTTGTTTCTTCCAAGTCTATCTCTTTGTGTACTTCCCTCCGGCTAGATCTGGGCCTGCTGAGTGCTTCAGTGGGAGTTTGAGGTTCAGAGTGTGTTGCTGTAATGTTATCAGGTGACCGGAGGTCAGCCTAATGCGTAACCCCAGAGCAGTAGGCCAGTAAATCATGCTGGTCGGCCCTCACTGGCCCACTTTGGCCAGCTCTCCCTCCTAGATTTACTGCTCTGTAACGCTAGCCAGTCTGCCAGGGATCAGAAAAGCTAAATTGAATACTAAATCCAAGCCACCCAGCCCCCTTTGCTCTATGTTTGTGGGTTGTTGGTTTTTTTTGTTTTCATGACATGAAAAGATATATATATATATATATATATATATATATATATATATATGCATATATGTGTGTGTGTGTGTAAACAGCAAAGAAAAACAAAACAATAGTTCAGAAATCTTTCTCCAAGAAGAAACTTCCTCGATGTTAATGATGGTTTTTATGTAAATACATAGTTAGAAAGATGTGAAAATTCAATAATCTACTTTCTCGTGTAAAATATTAATTTGATTGGATCAAATTCTGAAACACTGCTGTGATGGTTCTCCAAGCTTTTCTGAGATCAATATAAGAGCAAAATAAAGATTTATCACTCTTTCTTAATATATATTTTTTTTGTTCTTTACTCTTTTCTTTCCCATTTTTTCTGCCTATTGGTCTGTTGGTCTGTACTTGTCTCCATTTGATTGTCCCTTTTACATAAGTACAAGCGTGTGTATGCAGCTCCTTAAATAGCATTGACAGTTGCAAATAAAGATGGGTGATGTGTGCTCCCCTTTCTCCCCCTGCAATGCAAAAGGGCTTGAGTGTCATAAATCACCTTTTGATTTATCTAATCAAGCAAGGTCCTGCTCTGTGCAGACATTTGTCATTGGTGGAGTTTCAAGGGAGATTCTGAGGAGTGGAAGGGGGGCAGTTTCATGTTTCTTTTTTTTTTGTTTCTTTCTGTCCCTCCATTTGGTGAAGGAATGAATGGAAGGTGGGGAAGAGGAGGGAGCGGGAAGAGGAGGCGGGGGAAAGAACAGTTGTTAAATGTGGTTTGCAGACTTAGAGACAAAGAAAAATTCAGTCCCTTCATTGTTGTCTATCACATTTTCCCACATTGATTCTTGAGGTTTTTTCACTCTTTTATGCACAGGGGAGGGCAAAAATGTCAAAGTGGTTAAAAAGGCATATATATACATTCAAACATACATATAATTATTTATTTATTCAGTAATTACCAGTCTGTCATTATTGGCTTGCGTGTTCCATTACATTTGTTTGTTTTACAGGTGTTGGTATCCTTGGGACATTTTCTACAATTTAAATGTAATCCCATGCTTCAAAACAGCTGTTTATTGACTGTCAGGACATGCCATTCAAAGCTCACTGGAGATCAGAGAGAGAACTGCTCTCACAACATTCAGGGCTGACCAACTGTTTTTCTTCATTTGCGTTTTATAAATGTTGATGAAAGCACTAGGTCAAAGACACATATAAACCAGAAGGACAGATCTTCATGCTGCACATGCACAGCAACAACACACATTACACAAACATACATTTACATTCAGCATGACAGTAATCAATGATGATGTGTGGGCCCTTTTCCCCTGCTGCATTGTAAATGTGTGTGCAGGCTCTTGTCCGACAATCGCCTCATCTCCTTTCTCAGGGATGTAATTTAGTTGCAAATTGACTGGAAGACGGAGGCAAAAATTGAAAGTTGAAATTAGAAATGGTTATAATAAATATGGGAGGTGGGATGCAGGCTTTGGTAAGGTCAGGTGATGTGACGAGTGCTTCTACCCTGGGCCAATCTGACCAATGAAGTGTCAGAGTCCTGACATGAGGCATGCACCCCTCCTCTACACACACACATACATATGCACACACACACACATACATATATCTATCTATCTATCTATCTATCTAACTATATATATATAGATAGATAGATATATGTATACATATAAACACGCACATACACACATGTGCAAGCCCTGCAAGGGCCATCACAAGCAGTGGAAGACAAAATTACCTCGCTCTTCTGAGCTGCAGAGCAATTCTCGGATGTTCTTGGAAATTCACATTGTGCCCTTGTTTTTTTGTTTTTTTCTCTCATCTCTTTCTTTCTTTCTTTCCTCTTTCCCTCCCTCTCTCTTGTCACTTTCCTTGACAGGCCAATATTTCAGGCTCCAGATATAGGGGATTACAAATAAAATAAGTGGAACGCCTACTTAATGCAACAGAATTAAAATGCATGAACGGGCCGGAGGAATTGATATGCGTCCAATACAAACACGAGCCACAGAATAATATGAAATACAAAATGTTTTTTTTTCTTTTTCAACCCCCTCTCCATGTATCAGTGCTTTGATTTCCCTTTTTTTCCATTTGTGCATCTAGCGTGAAGCGTTGATTCGCAAGAGTGAGGCTCACATATTGCCTTGAGTGACCAGACGAGGGAGGGGACGTGGGGGGTGGGGGTGATGGCTTAGGGAGAGATGGAGGAAGAAGAGGGAGGGAACAAGGGAGGGAGAGTTGCTGTTGCTGTGTCTTTGTGTTGAGCAGAATGGGTAAATTGCAGTGGCAGAGTATAGCAGGGCCTGCACGGCTTGTATCTTAGGATGAGGCTAATGAAAGATTTATCAGTGGCTGCAGCGTTTACTAAATACAACCAGAGGCTGATCTCTCCACATTGAGCCCTGCTGTTAATGTCTCTCACACACACAATTGCACACAAACATACAAACAGACACACACTGCTACTGTACCACCAGCCGTGACCAAGCCCTGAAAATTTAGCATCTTACACAGACACTGGAGTTGTTGAGGCAGCCGGGGAAATGTATATGAACTAATGAAGTGTATAATATTACCATAACATTTAATGTATGTCGTGCTGTGATAATGAGCCTGCCTGAGTTTTTCCCATTTTACATGTCCTCAGGCCAGAACTGCATCACCGTATATGAATATGAATTATACAGTTCATGCTTGTATCCATGCTAATGTTGTCTTAGAGTCAAATCATTTTTGGAATTATCACCTATGCCCCACTGAATGTTAATTTGGTATGCTCGTTTATAGTACATGTTAGATTATTTGTAAATCAATAATATTTTAATCAATTTTGATTCAAAACAGCCTCAAAGTGTTATTTTTTTCCCAATACATTTACTCAGATTTGTCAGTTCTATATGTTTATGTTAAGATTAATATTCCATTTACACATGGAGCAGAGATGAAACACCTTGATCTTATCATGTTATTCTGACCCACTCCACATTTCAAAAGGCTCAGTTTGAGAAGTAAATTAGTCATAAATCCATTGATTTTTGTATATATTCTGCAGCTTAGGTTTTAAATTATTATTGTAAGCTTTGAGTTAATAAAGTGATATAACCTTATATTATGCAAATCGAAAAGTGATAACATCTTAATGGTTTTTTGTTTGTTTGTTTGTTTGTTTTTGTCTCCTAGGAGGGAGTGCCATGCCCAAAGAGGTAACTGGGCCAAATGCTACAGTTAAACATTCCCTCCTGCCAGATCGACAAATTGAAAGTCCACCCAAAAGGCCAAAGTCTGCTGAGGGGAAAACCTCTGGCAATGACCAGGTAAGGGTTTGTAGAAAATCAATTAAAAAATGCCAGTTTTTGCAGTGTGATTCCAAGCAACTTAAAGATTGTTTATTCTACCTGATCCTCAAAGTATTAGTAGTTTGTACAGGTTGACCATGGACAGATATTTTTCATCTAGTCAAACAAAAAAAAGTTTTTATGGAGTTTTGTGTTTATCTGTTTAGCTTTGTAGCTCTACACTTGGTGGAACTTGTCATTACATGTACAGTGAGCTAATAGCTAATGAGCCAGGATCATGAGCACTAATGAAATCTAACCTTCACTGTCACCGTGGGATGAGCTAATGGGAAGATACTTAACTGTAAGAAGTAAAAATGCTAAGCCAAGCATTTAGCAGTTGCTGGCGCCAGCTTTCATTCAAAGGGTTAAATGCATCCCACCATTCCCTCTCTGTCAGAGCTTTTTAACATCAAGCACAGAAGCCAGCCTTTGTGTTCTTAAGTGGAATAGCAGCACTAGCCTTAGGCCTCCCTCCCTGCTTCTTTTCCCTTTTTTGCATCTCTTTAAATTATATGTGTTTTTAAATTAGATTATGAAGTATTAGCTTGTCTGGTTCTGGGCCTTGCAAGGAGGGAGGACTTAGTCATTTCAGAAATGGATTCTATTAAAACAGGTGGTACAGAGTCTGCTTTGCTTAGAGTACTTCGTGTAATGAGGGCAAGACACAGCTTGGGAGGGTACACACCTTTATCATCTGTAATCTCCTGATGAGAAATTCTGGCCAATCGTGTTTTCTACTCATAAAATTGCATGACTTAAGAGACTTAAATGAATTACATAAAACACAGTTGATATACATTTTGTGTGTTGATGTGGGCTTCTGATTTTGGTGGAGAGAGATGAATATGTTAGGATGAGATGAAACAAGATTTCATTTTGTTTTGCAGACGTGTGATAAGTTTGGCCTCTAAATGTTGTTCATGAATAGCTTGACAGAACATTTTGTAGAGCGTAATGTCTGATGATTGATGCAAAATATATTTCTTTACTTAGACAAAAATCACTTTGTTGTTTTCCAGGTTCAGCAATGTCCATATTGCAACTATAGCAGTAAAGATGCCAACCGTATGCAGCTCCATGTGATGTCCCAGCATTCCATGCAGCCGGTGATCCGCTGTCCGTTATGCCAGGACGTCCTAAGCAACAAAATTCACTTACAGCTGCATCTTACACATCTTCATAGTGTGGCTCCTGACTGTGTGGAGAAGCTGATTCTGACGGTAGGGATTGTTAGTTGTGCATATACATAAAATCAAAATTTACATGTGTTTCTAGAATGCATTTCACAATTTAGCTAAATATTTTAAAAATATCCTGTGTAAAGGTTATATTTTTGTAATAATTAGGTCAGAAATAACTGGTCTTCCCTCCAGTCTTCTGTGTATTTTAGAACAATATTCTGTCTCATGCATTCAATATTTCCCCATATTATTATTATTATTATTATTATTATTATTATTATTATTATTATTATTATTATTATTATTCACTGGGTAGGTAAAATTCTGTATTTAAATTTTTGTTTTGTTTAAAATAAACAGGGTATGCTTTCTTGACATTCACTGTGTATACATGTACTATTTCATTAAGGTATTATAAATTAGTACTAATGACATTTCTTTGGTCTTCAAGGTTGTTGGACCTGATACAGCCACTTCAAATAGTGTAATGCATCCCCAGACAGGACAGGGAAAAACTGTGTCTTTAATGGATTCTCCTACTTCTCTTACTGATGGGTCAGGGAATTTTCAAGGTAAGCGAGTTGTGTTTGAAATGTTTTTCCTTGTGTAGTAATTAGTTGAAACTTATATATCTGAATGCATCCTTGTGTTTATTTATTAACTATAGACATGATCATCGAGGGCACTGTGAATAATACTGCAAACTGTTTTTTATTCTTGTAGGAAACATTTTAAAGGATGAGCTGATCAGTCAAGACAAGAGTGAATTAGACCTACAAGGTGAGGAAGTTAAGCCCCCAAAGGAGGCCTCAGAAGCCCCAGAGTGGAAGAGATCTGCTGGTTTAGGACATGACAGGAAGTCACCGGATAACCTACAAGACCACCTGAGTGAGCTCCAAAAACTCCATCAGCAACAACAGCAGCTCTCTGTATCTGATCGTCATGTCTACAAATATCGTTGCAACCACTGCAGCTTGGCATTTAAGACAATGCAGAAGCTTCAGATACATTCTCAGTACCATGCCATCAGAGCAGCAACTATGTGCAGCCTTTGCCAACGAAGCTTTAGGACATTCCTGGCCCTCAGAAAGCATTTGGAGAATGGACATCCTGAACTTAGTGAGGCTGAGGTACAACAGTTAATAGGAAATCTGCCACTGAATGGTGATATCACTGAGAGTGAGGCCAGGGCCTTAGAGGAAGCTCAGGCCTTTGAACATGACTTGGACAAAGATGATGATATTGACCAAGAAGAGAAACCCAGCCCTACAGGAAGTGACAGTAGCTCTCTACTAGATGACTTGGGAGCAGAACCAAAACGGACCTTGCCATTTAGAAAAGGGCCGAACTTTACAATGGAGAAATTTTTAGATCCCTCTCGACCTTATAAGTGCACAGTATGTAAAGAGTCCTTTACCCAGAAGAACATCCTTCTAGTGCACTATAATTCTGTTTCACACTTGCACAAATTGAAAAAGGTCCTTCAAGAGGCATCAAGCCCAGTTCCACCTGAGACAACCAACAGCATTGACAACAAACCATTCAAGTGCAGTATTTGTAATGTTGCCTACAGCCAAAGCTCCACTCTCGAAATTCATATGAGGTCAGTACTCCACCAGACCAAAGCTAGAACAGCCAAAACTGACATGAGCAGCAGCAGTATCCCTGGAAGCAGTGGTCCAGCACCTGCTAAAAGTCCAGGCCCAAGTGCACAAGGAAATACTAGCAACTCTGACACTGCTAGAAGTGGGACACCCTCCTCTAATAAAGAAAATAATGTAGAACCCAAAGAACCTAACAGCAACACTGCAAAACAAATGGCTACTCCAGACCATGTTTCAGCACAGGCAAGTAACCACCAGTCAGCACAGTCTTCAAGCCAGCTGCAGCTACAGCTTCAACATGAACTCCAGCAACAGGCCGCCTTCTTCCAGCCTCAGTTCCTCAACCCAGCTTTCTTTCCACATTTTCCAATGACCCCAGAAGCATTGCTGCAATTTCAACAGCCTCAGTTCCTCTTCCCCTTTTATATACCAGGAGCAGAGTTCAATATAAATCCAGAACTTGCGCTACACTCAGCAGCAGCTTTTGGGATGCCTGGCCTCACAGGATCATTCCTTGAGGACCTGAAGCAACAGATGCAACAGCAACACCAGTTACAACAGGCTCAAGCCCAGCAACAGGCTCAGCAACAACAACAGAGCCAAGCTTCTCATATACAGACACAAATCCAGCAGCAGAAAAACCAGCAACTTCAGAGCCACAAATCCAAAACAGAATCTAATCCTGTGTCAGTTTCAGAAATGCAACTGTCAGTAGAGGCAGAAGAACACTTAGAAAAACAAGAAAACAGGACAAAAATGGAAAATGTAGGAGATTCAGTGAGCGATGGAGTAAAAGACAAAGATACTAAAAAGTCCAAATTCTCAGAGCCACTGATTCCTCCTCCACGGATTGTGTCAGGAGCAAGGGGTAATGCAGCCAAAGCTTTATTAGAGAACTTTGGATTTGAGTTGGTCATCCAGTACAATGAAAACAGACAGAAAAACCAAAAGAAAAACAAAGATGGAGTTGAACAAGTGGAGATGAACACTGATAAGCTTGAGTGTGGGATGTGTGGAAAACTATTCTCTAATATGCTCATTCTCAAAAGCCACCAGGAACATGTGCACAGTCAGTTTTTCCCATATGTTGAACTTGAAAAGTTTGCCCAACAGTACAGAGAGGCTTATGACAAACTCTATCCAATAAACCCTGCTTCACCTGAGACTCCTCCACCGCCACCTCCACCTCCCCCTCCCCCTCCTCCACCCCCGAGTGCTCCACCTCCAGTACCAGCTCCTCAGCCTCCTCCTTCAGTAACAAAGCCTCAAACACCAGCACCTTCACCAATTCCTGTTGCTCACCAGACTGCACATCAACCCTCTGTCCAAACCCAGCCCCCCCAGCCACCGCCGCCTCCTCCACCACCTACTGCCCCACCTGCACCACCTCAAGTCCAGCTTCCTGTTCCTTTAGATCTGCCACTTTTTCCACCTTTAATGATGCAGTCTGTTCAGCACCCAGGATTGCCTCCTCAGCTAGCCTTGCAGCTACCCACTATGGACTCACTTTCTACAGACCTTACACAACTCTGCCAGCAGCAGTTGGGTCTTGATCCAAACTTTCTCCGCCAATCTCAGTTTAAGCGACCACGCACTCGTATAACTGATGAGCAGCTTAAAATTCTTCGTGCAAACTTTGATATCAACAATTCTCCTAATGAAGAGCAAATTCAAGAGATGTCAGAGAAGTCTGGTCTGCCTCAAAAAGTCATAAAGCACTGGTTCCGTAACACTCTTTTCAAAGAAAGGCAGAGGAGTAAAGACTCTCCATACAATTTCAACATTCCTCCAATTACTACATTGGAAGATATTAGAATGGAGCCTCAAGTCAGTGCACATGAGTACTATAGAACTGACTCAGCCATTAACAAGAGGTCCTCCAGAACCAGATTCACTGATTACCAATTGAGGGTACTTCAAGATTTCTTTGACACTAATGCCTATCCTAAGGACGATGAGATTGAGCAGCTCTCAACTGTCCTCAACTTACCAACACGTGTCATTGTGGTGTGGTTCCAAAATGCCCGCCAGAAAGCTCGTAAGAGCTATGAGAACCAGGCAGATTCTAAAGATAATGAGAAAAAAGAGTTGACCAACGAGCGATACATCAGAACCAGTAACATGCAGTACCAGTGTAAAAAATGCAACATTGTGTTCCCACGCATCTTTGACCTTATCACTCACCAGAAAAAACTGTGTTATAAGGATGAAGATGAGGAATGTAATGAGGACAACGTCTGCGAGGAATATATAGATAATACTGAACAAGTTTTGATCAAGGGTATCCACGTACCTTTAGAGTTACCAAAACAATCGCAAACAGGAACTGCAACCAGCTCTGGCTCAAGCTCGCCTGTGATGGCCTCTCCTCGTACTACAATGGGAAAAACTTCCCCCAAGCCAGATATTCCAACTGAAACAGAACTAAAACAAGCTGACACTGCCCCCTCACCAGTAGTTAAGTCACTACCAGAACCTAGACCTTCCAAAGCTTGCACACCTCAGCCACCTCCTCAGAAAGTTCCTCAACCACAATTGTCAAGACCACATTCCCAGCCTCAGGCAGCTACAGTGCCCTCAAGCCCACTTTCCCTGGCACTTTCCTCACTCACCAACAGTCTGCCCCACCAGATGCTTCAGTATCAATGTGAACAGTGTAAAATTGCATTCCCTACTGTGGAGTTATGGCAGGAACACCAGCACATGCATTTCTTGGCTGCCCAGAACCAATTTCTTCACTCTCAGTTTCTTGAAAGACCCATTGATATGCCATATATGATATTTGATCCAAACAACCCCCTAATGGCTAGCCAGTTATTATCTGGGGGGCTCTCCCAAATGCCCTCTCAGAGTAGCTCTAGTATGGCATCAGCCACAGGCTCTGGAGCCATGAAGAGAAAACTGGATGACAAAGAGGAAAATGCTAATGATAAAGAGGGTGGAAACAGTAGTGAAGAACAACACAGAGATAAACGTTTGAGAACCACCATCACACCCGAACAATTAGAGATCCTTTACGACAAATATCTTCTTGACTCTAATCCAACAAGGAAGATGCTCGACCACATTGCACGAGAGGTTGGCTTGAAAAAAAGAGTTGTGCAAGTCTGGTTTCAAAACACTCGTGCAAGAGAGAGAAAGGGGCAGTTTAGGGCTATAGGGCCATCACAGTCCCATAAGAAATGTCCATTTTGCAGAGCACTGTTTAAGGCTAAATCTGCTTTAGATAGTCACATACGATCAAGACACTGGCATGAGGCAAAGCAGGCAGGCTTTAGCTTGCCACCAAGCCCAATGATGAATCAAGACAATGAAAGAGGTGAAAGTCCAAATAAGTATAATTTCTTTGACTACCCACAGCTGCCTATTAAGACTGAGCCAAATGAGTTTGATCTGCCTGCTGCATCCTCAACTCCAGTCAAACCATCTGAGGCGCAAGTAAAAAACTTCTTAAGCCCTTCATCCTTAAAAGCTGAAAACTGTGATGAACCTGAAGGGCCTAATAATAATTCAGCAGAAACTTCATCTTATGATCTCAGTAAGATGGACTTTGATGAGACATCATCAATTAATACAGCCATTAGTGATGCTACAACTGGTGATGAGTATAATAACAATGAGGTTGAGAGCCTAACTGCTAATGGAGGAGACAAGCTTAGTGACAACAAAAAAGGCCTGGTGCCAAATTTTGATGTTGGTAATGAAAGGTTCCAGTTCAGCATGGTGAGCCCTGCTCTCAGCTTCTCTGGAAAAGACTGTGACTCTTATTTTAGCTCTAGAGATGACGACATGGATGAAAACAATGACAGGAGTGAATCATCAAGCCTTGCTGATCCCAGTTCTCCTAGTCCCTTTGGGGCGGGTAACCCTTTCAACAAATCTGGAAAAGTTAACAATAGTGGAGAGCGGCCAGGCCACAAACGTTTTAGGACCCAGATGAGTAACCTTCAACTTAAAGTGCTCAAAGCCTGTTTTAGTGACTATCGCACTCCTACAATGCAAGAGTGTGAAATGCTGGGCAATGAGATTGGACTTCCAAAACGTGTTGTCCAGGTGTGGTTCCAGAATGCCCGTGCTAAAGAAAAGAAATTCAAGATTAACATTGGAAAGCCATTCATGATAAGTCAAGGTTCACCAGAAGGACCCAGAACTGAGTGTACCCTGTGTGGCGTAAAGTACACTGCCCGGATGTCTGTTAGAGACCACATCTTCTCTAAGCAGCACATTGCAAAAGTGCAAGAAACTTTAGGAAACCAGGTGGATAGAGAAAAGGACTACCTAGCACCAACCACTGTCCGTCAGCTAATGGCCCAGCAAGAGCTAGATCGTATGAAAAAAGCTGGTGAGGGACTCAGTCTACCTAGCCAGCAGCAACAGACTTCAGTGGATAACAACAGTGCACTTCACGGACTCAGCCTGCCCTCAGGCTATCCAGGGTTATCTGGCCTTCCACCAGTGTTGCTACCTGGAGTAAATGGACCATCATCTCTTCCTGTTTTCCCACCCAATACACCTGGTGAGTTAGTATGACAAACATTAAAAAAAAAAAAAAAAAAAAAAAAAACAGACTAGGAGCTTTATGAACTGAACTCTATTGTGCACTGTTTTATTTTACAATGTTATTGTTATTCTGTATTAAAATGTTTTTTCAAAAAATATTTTTGAAACTAATGTAATAATTTTAAAGAATGGTGGTAGTAAGAGCATGCATAATGTCAACTTCAAAGTTGAACAGCTAATTGCAAAATTAGAGACATTTTTGCCAAATCACCTAAGTAATGTTTTTGTTTTTCTTTGCTTCCCCCTATTTTAGGTTTGTTATTTTTAAATTTAAAATGTTCTAACTTTTAATTTATTTTAAAGCGCATGTGACAGTTTTGATCCATAACAAAATCTTAGCAAGAAAGTTAAAAACTCAGCCAGTGAAAGCATATTTATCTTATACAAATAAAGTTCCACAGTGATTTGGCTTTGACTATTTAAATATTGAATATTTCCATATTTATATACCACTGTATTTCAGCTTTAGCGTCTCCTGGTGCGGGCATGCTTGGGTTCCCTACACCAGCCACCCCCTCTCCTGCCATGTCTCTCAGCACTACCCCATCCAAGACTATTCTGCAGACTCCACCTCCTCCTCCTCCTCCACCACCTCCTCTTCCTCCTCCTGTTCCCTCCACACCTTTGGCAACAGTAAACCATACAGAGCAGCAAGGCAAAGACTCAGAGAGAGACAACGTCAAGAAACCAGGAGACAAGCCACATCAAATGAAGGTAAAGGACAGAGAGAATGAGAGCGGCTCACGCCCAGACACCCCCAGCATGGCCAAAACAAGGGAGAAACAATGTCAAGCACCAGGGAAACCAGGAAGTGAGACTGCCCTGGATGCTTCACAGCTTCAAGCACTTCAGAATGCTCTTGCTGCTGGTGATCCCAGCTCTTTTCTGGGAGGACAGTTCTTGCCCTATTTTCTCCCTGGATTTCCCAATTGCTTTTCTCCACAGCTTCCCAGAGGAGTTCAGACGGGGGGCTATTTTCCACCACTGTGTGGATTGGAAAGCCTGTTTCCATATGGCCCAGCAGCAGTTCCACAAGCTGCCATGGCTGCTGGTCTCTCCCCAACTGCTCTCTTGCAACAGTACCAGCAGTACCACCAGTCCCTCCAGGATTCACTGCAAAAGCAACAACAGCAGCAGCAGAAACAACTTGAGCAGCAGCAGAAACAACACCTTGAACAGCAACAGCAACAGAGACCAACCCCCGTGAAGACACCTCAGAGCATACAGAGCACTACAACCAACTCCTTCAAACCAAAAGAAGCTAAAGAAGCTAAGGATGACAGCAACCAAGGCTCTTCAACAGAAAGCACAAAAGAAGAACCGAAAACAGAAACCAAAAGTACCATGGATTTTCCAGATGCTTTTATTGTACCATCTGTCAAGCATGAATTTATATGCAGGAAGTGCCAGATGATTTTTGCTGATGAAGATTCAGTGGTACGTCATCAGAAGTCTTTCTGTTACTTCGGACATCCTTTTACTGACCCGCAAGAAACAGTGCTTCGAAAAGCAGTGAGCAACTACACTTGTGTTGCCTGCAATGTGGTTGTTAATGGGAATGAAGCACTTGGCCAACACCTTCAGTCGAGCTTGCACAAAGAGAAAACAATCAAACAAGCAATGAGAAATGCCAAAGAGCATACTAGATTATTACCTCACTCTGTTTGCTCCCCTACTCCTAACACCACATCTACCTCGCAGTCTGCAGCTTCTTCTAATAACACCTTTCCTCATCTCTCTCGCTTGTCCATGAAGTCCTGGCCAAATGTCCTGTTCCAGGCCACCACAGCCCGGAAAGCTGCTTCCTCTTCCCCGTCTGCCTCCCCCCCTCCTCCCCTCTCCTCACCCTCAACGGTTACCTCAACTTCCTGCAGCACCTCAGGGGTTCCAACCTCACTACCCGCCGAGAGTTGTTCAGATGAGTCTGACAATGAGCTAAGCCAGAAGCTGGATGACTTAGATAATGCGTTGGAAGTCAAGGCTAAGACGGCCTCCGGCCTAGACGCGAGCTTCAGTAGTATCAGAATGGATATGTTCAGTGTGTAGGTGTGACAAAAGGATCCCTTGCTTAAAGAAAAAAATAAGACTTTTTAAACTGCAGTTCCAAAGTTTCTCTTAACCCAAAAAAATTACAGTACCAAATGATTGACTCAGGATTGTTTTTCCCATATTGATATGCTGGCAAGATATTGATTGATTTTTGTTATGGACAGAACTGTTGCAGATGCTTGACTGAGCTTATATTGTATACAAAAACATGGAGTAGGAAAAAAATCTCACAAGTTCCCTTGGGGAGCTTGTTTCAAGCCAAAAACTCTCACGATAGCAAATTGCACCTCAGCTGGATTGTTTTCCAAATGCTAGCATGTACTGTATGGGATGACGATCCAGAACCCTCAAAGAGAATCTCTCTTAGTTTAGATAGGTGTAATTCAGTAGCTTTAAATTCTCAGGTCAGAACATAACATTTCTCATTTGTTAAAGCAGCACCAAGCCTGGGTACACTTGGCTTATAACCAAAACATGTCAAGCTTTATCGGACGCATTTCCTTGATGTGTATAGAGTACCAAGAGACATTACTGTTACAATGGACAATGTGCATATCCTTTTAGTTTTGCCCTACAAAGACAGTATGGTTTTGCCACTGAGGGAATTTAGAATGCTGAAGTAAATGTGTATGATGCCCCTGTGTTTGCCAGTTTGTATTACAACAAGCTGTATCTATTTCCCACCCCCTTTTTTTCTTGTAGTATACTAATCTGTGCCAACTCTTACCTTCTCACTTTTACCTCTGCTCACACCCTTTTCTGAAGAGGTAATAACTCTAGTTTTGATAGACTCTCTCGGATTATGTGAATATAACATTTTTCATTTGTGAATTGCTGTACTGTTACGGTACCTGCTTGTGTCTGAACTATAGTGCACTTAATTTGTTTTTATTTGTCTTTTTATTATTTGAGTAGGCCATTTGTTAATTTAATAGATTTTTTTTTTTTTTTCGTTTGTATGTATGTATGTAAGTATGTATGTGTTTTAGTTATTATTTGTGTCTGTTGCAGCAGCAAATTGGTCCATATTTGTTACAGGATTGATGCCTAACAATCTAGAGACCTATTTAACAATTGGTGCATCAAAGAAAGCAGTACTGTATACTTGAAACTGTTAAGGTACAAGTTGGTCACAATGTTAAAAAAGATATATTAATTTGCTATGCGTTGGCAAATATGCTGCTTTACGAGGGGGACAACAGCATTTGTGTTTAATATTAACATTAACATTTTTTTAATGTACTTGCAGGATTTAAAACAGTGTTAAACCTATACGCAGCCATTTAGTGCATAGGTTAACGTCCTCTCATCAAGTTTTTTGGCACTTCTGATTTTCCACAGTGAAACACAACATTAGAATTTTCCCACGTTCAATGGTTTCAACATTGCAGAGTATTATCTTACATTTGCTGCTACTGTGTAATGTTAATTTAGCTGCCATAAATTCTCTCAGTTTCAACCAGTCAAAATACTGATTCATTTTTGCTTTAGCTCCTTTTTTGTTTTTGTTTTTCTTTTTTGTGGAACTAAGAATGTGAAAGCTTTCAAAGGGTGTTCAATTTTTACAAATCACTTTCTAGTTTGGTAACCAGTGTAATTCATTCCAAAGTAACAGAAGGCTATTTGTATGAAAGAAAAAGGCTTGTGAACAAAGAAAGCTGAGCTGTTGTACATATTCGTAGTTGGCTGTGCATGGTACAAATTTATTAATATGAAGAAATGCAAAAATGTATTGCTTTTGGTATTTCCTATTCTGAAATGAGCAAGTAGCATGTAATGCAACTGTTTGACAGGTTAAATCAAATCATGCTTAGTTATTGTTTCAAACAATAAAATCAATTGACATTTCTTTTTGTTTTATAATTGTAAAGGTGATTTTTTTTCAAAGTTTTTAAGCAAAACATTTGTTTTTAATTTTGTGTGAGCTTTTTAAATGTCATTACTTAGATTTTTAGTATTTTACATTTACTTTATTCCTGAAGACACTTTTTGATTGTGTTTCATGTGAGACATCCTGGCCTCCCAAGGTGCAATTCTGCCATTGTACAAACATAAGCGACTGTCCTAATTCCAAAGGCTTTCACAACTCTGGCTTTTTGCCTTTCCCCACTTTGTGGCTCAGCATTATAAGACTGAACTGTCAGCTAGCATCATGTGCTAAGATGCTAGCATCAGACAGGACACTTCCCACACAAAGGACTGGTAAAAGCTATGAAACCAACTAAAAGGATGGTCCAACAATATAACTGTACATATATATTGCAACTGCACAGCAGCCAAAAAGAAAAAAAAAGGAACTTTAAAAAAAAAAAAAAAAAAAACTGGATGGATTGTGTCATGTTTATCGGGACAGCCTTCAAAAGGTTGAAATTGGAATTGCTCTTCTGGATGTCAAAGGGATTTTCATGGCGCAATCATATCCTACACAATATGTACTCTACAACATCTGGGTTACATAGGAAATGCACCCTGAGGTTTTAATAAGAAGAAGCCCCTATGGCTAAAACTTTAAATAAACTAAACCAAAAATGTTATTGATGTTTTATATATAGAGAGTAGTCGCATTAGTTTTTGTTACTGTACTGTTTGAGGTCTCAACTGTACCGTATCACGGTAATAACATGGTTTTGAAACTTTTTTTTAATTTTGTCACAGACCTGTTGTCATAGTTGAAATGACGTTTATTGTAGATGGTATTTGAACAACTTCTGGAAATAGTTCATCAAGTATGTTTGTTGCTCATTGTTGTGATACATTAAAAACTGTATCTGCAAACCAGTTTGGTCTCAACAAGTATCATTTGTCGATTCATTTTAGAAAACTTTGATATTGCTATCATCCATATATTTTCCCTACATTTTTATCAGATGTACTTTCTAGTCATTTTAACGTGGTCTCGAGTTACAGTTTTTCCCATCTGAAGGTCCTTCAATGGTTTTCTTTGAACTGTGGTTGCTTTTTAACTAGTTTTCAGTTCTACCACCTAACCATACTTGAGGAAGGAACTTTGAGTTGTTTTTCTTTTTTTTCAAGGTGGGACAACAACTGTAATGCCAGTATAAATGAGTATCCAAGTAGTTCCATCAAAATCTTATAGCTGGTTCAGAACACTTAGGATAGAGTCTTGACTGCTACTGCAACAAGAGATCCCAATTCTCCTTTGTAAGGTTCCCTACACTGACTTCCTGAAAATTTTAGAATTGGATTCAACCCCTACTTTTATATATGCAGCCTTAAATGGCCACTTTACAATAAGAACTGTATTATTTCCTAAGCTACCAGGCTTCAGTAGATCCAGCTTCCAGTTTAAGTACATTCTGATGACACCCTTTCTGCTTTTTGCAGAAAGGGTGTTGCAAATATAATTCTTTTTTTTAAATTTTGGATAAATCTACAAAAAAATAAAAATATCACAAACAAGATGATTGCCAAAGAGTAACTAGCCAATAATTTGCATAGAGTAGGTGGAGCCAATTAACTTTGGTCCATTTTTGCAAGTATTGTGTTGGATGTTTGCTGGATTTCTTCTGTTTCCCAAAATAGACATCTCTTTCAGATACCCTTCATATGCTGTAGATATTTTTAGGACAGATTCATTATTTTGGTACAGTCTCCCCATTTTTTAGAACACGGTGCATGCTATAAAGAGATACGCCATGCTTTTGGCTAATAATCTTTTTTGGAAGTCACCCCACTGGTTAAATAAAAAACAAAACTAAAACATTTTTTTACCTTTTCACAGGTGTAACTAAAGAAGTTGAAACAGCTTCTGAACTAGTGATACAACTATTTAAGATAATTTGAAATGTATTTGTTAAGTAGTGATATGTTCAGCTACAGCAGCATTTCATTCAGTCACTTTTGTTCTTCTTTTAAACTTTAATATATTACTGGCCATAGTTAAGTGCCTTTACAAGGAAAATAATATTTTTCAGGTAGCAATTGGGCTAAAAATTAGCGAAGAAGCAGCCAATGTCAATAGGAAAAAAAACTGTTATTGTTGTTTTTGTTTTGTTTGACAAGAAAATATAAATAAAGGGTTACATATGCATGTGTTTCTTTTACCCTTGATTTCCTATTTGATCTATATATAAAAAAGAAATGGTTTTATTTCCTGATTCTGTGTATTGCTTTCAGAATTCTATTAAGAGGCAAAATGAATGCTAGTGTCAGACAGGGGGGTGACTTTTTAGATGTGAGGTCAACACAGCCTGTCACATTAAAAATTGCACCTCCAGAACACCTTAACACAATATATCACACCCTGCCAGTGAGACGTGTCCGCCACCAGTGTCAGGGTCATGGAGAAAGCCGAAATTCACAAGTTGTTAAATCCACCTAATGAAATTTCACAAGGGCAACAAAAATAAAAGAGAGGATGAGGATCTTTTCACTCAGAATCAGTTGTGGTCTTTATAGTTTGGCTACAAACCCTTTTGTGTAAAAGCCTCAAAAACAGCACTTTTCTCCACGTTTCTGAATTCACCCTTCGCCCTTGACGAATGTGCCTGACACAGGGTGCAACTGTTCGGCTGAATGGCCCTTTTCTGTTGCCCACCCTTAAAATGCTGGCACTTAGGTTAGCCCACCCCCCCTTCCATATTATGGAATTGAATTGCGATTGACCTTTGCAGAGAACAATGGCTGAAGGCCTTTCATTTTTTTGGCCTTCTCAGCTCAGAGAAGAAGGACCTCTTTACACTGTGTTTTCACCATGGTCTGCCAGTAGTTCATGAGCAGGATTCAGGGTGATGTCTGCACAGGTACTGTTTAAGTGTCTGAGGGTATAAACTGTTTATCTTCAGGCCAGATAAAAATAACTGAAACCTTAACACAGAGTTTTGAGCTACCTTTATTTTAAGACTATCCAATTTGACCATGATACAACACCATAAAGTGAAAAAAGGTTAACTAAATAAAAGAACATTTTATAGTTTAGACACAGCTTTGCTAAAGAGGCCAAACCAGTGAGCGATCTTGCCCTGAATACACGATAAGAGGTTTACTGTAAATTCTAAATGGCGTTTTCTGCAACCCATACATCACTTATGACCATTAGGTTCCACCCTCGCTGAACAGCGCAGCTTCCTAGGAGCAGCTTTCCAGATGATACAGTACAGAGCCTGCAGTGGAGGCAGATCTGGCTTTGAATAGCCTGGAGCCAATGGATTTTCTCTGGATAATACAATGTTTGGGACAGAGAGGCAGGGATTAGTTCAGACGGATACATCTACCACCCCCCACATGCCCAATCTAATTAGACTGGAATCAGTTTAAGATGAAAGCAAGCCCTAGCATCACCGCACTAAATACTGGAATTAGTATTCCCCGCATGGGAATTTAATGATGGAGACTGAAAATCCAATCACATTCACTCCCAGTTTAGCCCCTCATGCATTGGGTCTGGACAATGACGACAAGAAAAAACAACAACAATGATTTGTCTGTCAATAGATATTGACCAACATCACATCTGAGGCCACTTGCGTATTGGCATAACTATGTTGTCATCATTTAACAAGGATAAACAGCTTATAATCAGATATTTAGACAGTCTGTTTCAAATGTACACCATTGTGACATTCTGACTTCTAAAGGGATCATTGCAGAACAGAATGTAGATAAATGAAGATGGGGCGTGCTTTGTGGCTCATACACAATCTTGTGTTTATGTTTATTAATTGTTTAATATGTCCATGTATCACAGTGGAAGTTAAATCAATAATGATATAAAAACAAAAACAATATTCCATGTCTCTATGTTGTGTTTTGGCATTGCAATAAATAACTTAATAAATGGAGAAAAAATAATACTAATTTGTGGCCTTAGTTATCATTTAGATCGAACATCAAATCCCTGATTGCTGTGCAGGAAGTAAAACAATGAAATCTTTGCAGACAGCAGTATTTTTGCTACAAACTTTGAGCACAGTTTGCAGATAAAATAGAGCACATATTTACATGTAACATTCTCATTGTCTCTTGACTTTGCCCTTATTATTGCTATTTTCCTACCCATGTTTATACAGCCAAGGGAACGCTATATTAAAACCACTAAAATGCAAGCCATACTTCAGCGTCAAGTTGGTGATTAACGGCATAGACTGAAAATAACTCCTGCACCTGGGTTCCATCAACCACACAATTTCTCCTCCACCTGCGATTCATCCAAGTATTACACCTGAGAAATCAGGAAACCATTGTCCCCCGTGCACAAATACTCAACATGAAATCTCATTATTTATTACTAGCTGTATTTGGGAACATGCACCAAAAGAGAACCTGTGATTTTTGGAGGGGTAAACAGATGTAATGCAACTTTTCAGCTTATCTTTTATGATTCTGCAAAACTTTATTATGTTATACCCACAGGAGGGAATTGGCCATGATTTTTTTAAGTAAATGAAGTTATGAAAATTGTTTGTACTGTTGGTGTAAGTCAATAGGGAAGAGGATAGGTTTACAAAGGCACAATTGTTGCAGTGAAACAATCTTTAAAATAAAAAATGAACAAAATCTGTTTTTCTATACTTTTAGGCAGACGTCAACAAGAAATGCACACTAAACCAGTGTCTAAAAACGTAATCTAATCTTTTCTTCTCTCAATTTATCTTGCTTTTAGCCATCCTGCCTTAAATGTTTACTGCTGCAATACCTCATTTCTGAAGTACAAAAGGAAAGCAAGAAGGTGAGGAAAATGGAGGCAGCATGAGTATACCTGCCCTATTATTGCCTTGTGGATGAAGGATACAATCACTGCTGGCATTTCCACAAGACACAAAGCCAACTAACACATATTTTAAAGTGAAAGAGAAGAAGGAGGAGGTGTGAGAGGAAAAAGGAAGATAGGCCCAAGAGAAAAGAAAAAAGAGACATACATACAAGCCAACAGGTTGACAGAGACGAAGTGTCAGGGACAAGGAAAAAGGCAGAAAGAAAGAAAGTCGATGATATAGACAGCAAAATGAGCAAGTGATAGAAGTAAAGTGAGAGTGAGAGCAGGAAAAAAGAAAAAGGAGGGGCAACCTGAGAAAAATCAAACATGGGCTCAGTGCAACTGAGGTGCGTTGGAAAACGAGCATGTTATGGCAGCCCGCTGGGATTTCCCCGCCAGATCGTGCTGTTTCCCAATCTGTTCTGAGGAGCGGCACAGCCCCACTTGGGGACGCGTGAAGGCGTCAAGATGGGATTGCTTAAGACAGATGAAACAAGGTGTTTTTGATGCCATCTCGAGCGGACAAAAGCCTGATTTCCTGTTTTGCCTGTGACACAAAGGGTGCTGTGTAGTTTGCTGAACAGTTCAAGGTTTTTTTGTTGTCAGGGCTGTAAATAATGAAACACATGAGAGGTGAAGTTACAAAGACCTGGATCCACATGCCAAACACAGAAAAATATGTGACACACTCTCCTCTTTTAGTTGTTTTACAACGCTTAACACCTGTGACAAACAAACAGAGTTACAGTCAATTTACCTCCGCAGTCAAATCAACCCATAATGTGAACATTTTGGCACACACCTATTGAACTCTGGAGATCTGCAGCTTTTTACACAATCACTGGACAATATCATAGTAACAGAGATTGTCAAATAAGGCTTTAAAATATCACGTTACATTTTACAGGTTGCTGAGCTGCTACAGTTAGACTTTAACACTACACACTGAGTCGATGGGGAAAAGCGGGAGTGATAGTGGAGACAATGAGCAAATTTTAGGGGTGTGAGAGAATGTATCTCATTTTTTTGTTCACAGGCAGACATGTTTACGCTCTCAAACAGAAATTAGAACCACTGCAGTGGAAAAGTGAGGACCTAATATAAAGTGAGTGACACTATGCATTCTTCAAGCCTTTTGGAGGCCTCTTCCTGCATTAAAATGCTCAACACTCTGGCCTGTGTCTCACAAAGGAAAAAAAAAAGTCAAGAAAGGCCAAATAAGCGTGCCTTATTTATGGATTCACTACTACACATATGAGGAAATGCGTTTACATGAAATTGGCTCAGATGCTGGGCATTATTAAGGCCCTCTTTGAAAATCAACTCAGCTTCCTGGCAAGAACATTTGTAACAAAAAGCTTTTTTAATGTTTAAATGAAAATTTTAATGAGACCCTGTGTTGCGTTTCCTTTTGAGTCTTTAAGAGCTCTCTAAATCATTAAAACTTGCTCTTTCTTTGATTTCAAGGTCATTTGAAAAAATAAGGCAGCTTTAAGTGGCCCTCGGACCAAAAGTGGCCTACATGCCAAAGACCGCAAATGAACATAGCCTAATGCTTTTTAATTTGCATTCATCTTTAAAAACATAGATGAGCCATCTCCAACTTGTTTGGCTTACTTAAATCTGATGACATCTGCGTGTGCCCACATGTGCAGTTGCTTGGACTCACCTCCCTTGCCTGTCCCATGAGCACATGCAACAACCTCTTATCTGGAAACACATGCATGAAAACAATGGATGCCAGAAACAGGGACCTTAGAAGGAGATGGCATACATTGTTTGTTTAATCACGTGTTATGAGAGGACTCTCTGTAATTATGTTGTCATCCATCTGCTTCAGCTAAGCAAAACTGGGCCGCAGCAGTAGTTTCTCGTTTATAATTCCACACTTCAAGCATTAACAAGCATGAGCTAGAAATTTCTCCTTTCTCCCTCCTCCATGTTTTTCATCTTTATTAGCTTTAACCAACATAGCACAACAGTTTAGTAGGTGAAACTGAGTCATTTTCTTTTTGGAGCAGTCATATAAAGCCTACATGATGTGCATATGTATGTAGGGCAACACATAAGTAGGTTTTATAGTCTCCACTGAAATGATGAGATGGCAAATCTAAGTCTGTTTTTAATTTTTGTTATTTTTACCCAAAACCCCATTTTTTTCCTCACAGTTTTTCATGTCTGTCTTTGCTTTTACAGTTCTTTGCCATCCCTTTTTCGGTTTTCTTTATCTCCTTCAATTTCGTGTATGGGTGTGTCCCTTCTTTCTACGATAGGTGGTGTGTGTCTGAGAAAAACTGAACATCTACAGTGAAATTGGTTTTCTGTGGAGAAACTAATGGATCACTCTGTGTTCCTGACGGGAGTGTAGGAGATTGTTTATGCCACACGGATGAATACATGGATACACACACACGCACACACACACATTTACACTCACACATATGCAAGGGTGAGAGGACAAGGAGGTTGTTTATGCTGAGGCAGAATGAATTTTTATGTGCTGTAGATTGCTGTTTATGGGAAAATACACTTTTAAACTGCAAGAGATGTAATCTAGATTGTAGCATGACCAACAATGAATTATGGTTTTGGAGCAGCCTTCCTCTCAACCTCTATTTCCTCAGCACAGAAAATTACTGAAATACACAAACACAAAGATTAGCAAGAAAACACAACTGCTTTCAAAAACAAATGGCTTTATAAACACTGTAAACCAGGCACATTCATGTACAAGCACATAAATACAAAACATCTGTTAATCATATAGGAATAATGACAACCAGATCAACTCAAATGTGATACAGAAACAAAACGCAAGCATAAACCACAACAATGGCAACAAAAAATAGAAGGTTGTTTAAGAATAAAATGTATGAAAGTTACACAAACTTACAATTTTCAAAACATAATTGTATGAAAGTCGTTCTAAGTGTAATCTAAAAAAAGTGATACACATTTTGTGACATCAAATTTTTTTTTTTAAATGACAGAAAGTGTCAGATGGATCATTTACAATATTTACAGAAATATACAAACATTTGCAAAAAAAAAATCCTTTTTGTAATAAAAGACCTGACTTTCACTGTTATTCTCGGTTCTCCCCCTCCCGGTTTACAGCTTTTTATTGCCTCAAGTATTTTAGATACAGCTCTGATTGTTGCCCTTGTCTGAGATGTGTCTTCTAGCGGTGATACAGAGGACACAGAAATTGTTTGTGTTGAGGCAGAATGAATTTTTATGTGTTGCAGATTGAAGTACAAAACACATAACAAATAATAAATTCAGGTAAAAACAAAAACAAAAAAAAAGATAAATCTGCTTTTTTTTTAACAAACAAAAAAAGTGGTGTGCATTTGAAATATTATTTTATTTACTGAAAGCAGTTGTACATGGATTTGATCATATTAATGGGACTAGAAAAACTGGCTTGTTGGTCAGGGCCAAATGTGACGCTGTTGTTCTGTGTTAAAAACATGAAAAGCATCAAAGAGTTTACTTTGGGTAACTTAAAAAATAAGCTGAATAAAAACCACACTACCAAAACTCAGCAATGCTAAAGATGCAACTTCAAATTTATTCCTTGTGTCTTTATTTTGTTTTCTTTTGTTTGTTTTTTGGCTCAAGTTTGTATCAGCCTTCATGCAATAACTCAAGCGGAGATATGGAGCAAATGTATTCCACAATATGTATGAATGAATATGTATGTGTGTGTGTGTGTGTGTGTGTGTGTGTGTGTGTGTGTGTGTGTGTGTGTGTGTGTATTTGTGTTTGTCGAGACAGATCTACAGAGCTCTTTATTGCAATTGTAATTGTATGACTGTAGCTTTGATTAGGAATTTTCTTGCTTTTGTGTTAGGTGTGTAAAATTTGCCTGTTCTGTAGGACTCTATCCTTTTTGTGGCATAATGACAATCTGCTTCCTCCAGCAGTGCAAACACAAACAAATACCCATCTCTCCTTGCTCCCTGCCCTTGCCTCCTCGGTGGCAGTCACATTCGCATGCAGCCGTTTGCAGGCGATGTACCCAGGAAATGCTGCCCTGTAATTGTGTCACTCTGTCTTCCTGTGGTGAGGTAGCTGATGGCTTGCTGCCTGCAGCCTGCGACTCACCAGAATTACCAACTGAGTGGAGAGTGGAAGAGGAGGGGCTCCATTAAAATGCAAAATCACCACTGCTGTGCAGTGCACCGCCTTGCACCCTCACTTTTTCTCCTAGGCAGCCATCTTATGATGGAATGAGTATGTGTTTGATGGTGTGTGAATGTGTGTCTGCGTGCGTGTGATTGCGCAGGCACATGCATCTGTATGTCTCTGTTTTTGATAGAGTGTACAGTTGAGCCCCGGAGAAGAATGGTGAGATGGCGTGGGGTTGGTAAGCGGGTTTGTGTGTGTTTGTATGTGTGTGTGCGAGGCAGGGGTGATAAATCAGAGCTAGGTAAAGGCTTTTTAATGCAGCGGACCCCTCTCCCAGCCTCCATCCTCTGTCAGGGCTCAGTAAAAGATGAGAGCCCCCTGGGGAACAGCACTAGCCCGCAGAATAGCAGGGCTGCGCCGCAGGTCACACACACATACATGCATAAACACACACACACAGGGCCAGACATGTAGCCATAGACTGGGCCTTGTGAATGAGTGAATACATGAATAACTGAATCAACTGAATGCATGAATATATAAATGAAACTTTGCACAGGAGCTACGTTTATTGATGAACACCCACCTTCCAAATAAATGTGTTTTTCAAATGATTTCCAAATGAATCCCTAAATGATTTATGGCCAGTGATATTGCATTTAGATCAGAGAAAATATTTTTGCACCAAACAGAATATTTGGTTCATTTCTGTTCATGCTCCTAAGGTCAAACAGAGTCTTTCACGATGATGTGCCTTGAGTGTTGAAGCAGCCCCAGGTTTCAAGGGGCCGGATATGAAAAATATGTGGAATTTGCCAACATCTGACAATACTTAGTCGGCAATATATCTCCTGTCTCTTTTCTGGCATACCTTTTTAATTTGACTTTACGGGAAAACACGCCAAGTTCTGAGATAGACAAGGAGAGATATGACTTCTGAATGCTGTGCCGGCCTTTGTGGATGGGGCAGAAAGGGACTCCAGCAGCTTGGCTCTGAAGCCTAGCACAAACACTTGAGAACATAATACTTGACAACGAGCCCAGAGTGTCAGTAAGGGGCCCTACAAAGAAAAGCCAAACGTGTTTGTGAAGAGAGCATATAAATGTGAGAGAGCAGATACTTAGTTGGAATTTCAGATAATCTGGAAAACCAATTTATGCACAAAAAAAGATATAAATTTGTTGAGGTATTAAGCTGTCTAGCATTACTTCCCAGAGGAGAGGACTGCTCTCACGCCAAACCACAAACATCTTATTCTTGAAAAGAAATAAAAGATATCATCTAATAATATAAGGAATTGTCCTACAAGCAAAGGGCATTTCTTTCCATACATACATTGTGATATATTTGAAATTTCTTTAAAATAGTTAATTATAGCATGCATGGATTATTATGAAGGCTATTAGAAGAATATAAGTGGGTAATTTTGCTGACGCAGCCCCAGTTGGAACAATCCGCTCAAAAAAAGCTTAATTAGCTGCAAGTTATACTGAAGCAACACACACATATTGCACTGAATAAAAGCATGACAGATAATAGTTTAATACATCACATAATTGAGAAACATACTTCAAAACTGAAAAACAAACAAATACAATTTAAAATACAATAAAAAACGAGTATGGAGTCCTTACTGTAGCTGCACATCTCATGTTAACAGACAAGAAGTCTTGAGAGAGTTTTCAGGTCAGATTGTAACTCTGCTCACACTCGTGTGTTTAGAAAGGTTTTTAATGCACATCTTTTATGCAGAGATGAAAAAGCAAATGTGCACATTCCTTTGTGGCTTTTTTTTATTCCCTCTTGTGTATTTGTGTGCCTTTATGTGTCTTTTGGACTGAACAGGTTGACATGTGCCGCTCACTGATCTCCTCAGAAAGTCGAGACTCGCAGCAGTTCTTTGACAAGCAAGTATCTATGGCAACCACTTTATATATACATACACACACACACACACATATATTTATATATCAATATCAAATTTTGTTTTGTTCTTTCTACTGGCAAGCTGAAAATTCCAGTACACAAATAAATTATCATTACCGTAGTGCTTTATATTTAACAGAGTTAGTTTTTTTCTGCCTGCTGTTGCCATTCACCAGTGTTGCAGACACAAGGCAATTTAGACATTTGTCTTGGTTTCTTTACTAGATTGAAATGTAACATTATTTATATAGTATCAGATTGTTGCTTGTGTGAGGCTGCCTTTCTGAAATTTTTTTTATTTGTGGCAAATATTACATTTTGACTCGTTTACACTGAGATTTGAAATACTTTAGTTTGTCGGTGAGCTGAAGCTTTGCTGATCAGATTGGCAGGACACTATTAAATATTTATGACAATTTACATGTGTTCCTGCTTGTATTTGTCAGGATCTGGGGTTTTTTGTGTTGAGTTAATTGTTTATTGAATTCTGTTATTTGGTTCCTGTGTTTTGCTTTGTCAGTTGGTTCTTCGCTCTCTGTGCTCGTCATACTCTCTTGTCCTCAGTCAATCATTTGTTACCCCGCCACGCCCATCTACACCTGTCCTGAGTTTGTAATCACTCACCTGTGCCCACTTCTCCTAATTTCCTGCAGCTTTTAAAACCTGGTTATTTCCCTCACTTGTCATTGTGTTTCTCTCCTGAGCTTCCTGGTTTCTCGTCGTGGCTCACCCACTCATGGTTTTGGAGTCCTGTTTTGTTAATTAGTTTAGTTGCTGCCTCGTCAGCCCTTTGTTTTCCTTTTGTAAATAAATTTGTTTACTTTTGAGTTCCACCTTGTCTGTCTGGATTTTGGGTCTGACCAACTCTCCGCGTATCATGACAGTATTTGGTTACCTGGATGTATTGTAGGCTTGGATAAAGCACTGACTGACAGTTAATGTAGAAAAAAAACAAAGACTCTCAGCTGTATTCTTGAGCTTTCTTTACTGACACCTTTTAATTTATTGCACAATGACAGTTGCATTTTTCCTCACTAAATTAATATCAGAGTCAGTAGCACAATTTCACATACAAAGATTGTTTACATGTGATTTCATTGGTATTTTCAGGTCATTTATCTGTTTAATATAAAACTTGCAAAACCAAGTCTGACTAACAAAATTATTGCAATAAGGTATAGTATTGTGGTGATGATTCTGATGGTTTTGTGTCCATTAGGAGCCAAGTGCATGTCTGCTATTTCATCTCTTTTAGGGGAAACAGAAATGAGCACATTGTGTTCTTCACCACATTCCTGAACAAGCAGAGGCTCAATCACATTCGCAGAAGTTATCAAAACTTTCAAAGGACTCAGCTGGCGCCTTAAGCCACAGGAAATTCACTGGACCATCTGGAGGGATGTACGTAGATTATTGCTCATTTAGTCTGTTCTAGACATCAGTAGGAAGAAGCTAAACACACGCACCGACCGGAGGATGTACGTGCAAACACACAAACACAAACAGGCTTGGCTTTGCCAGAGGTTACCACAGGCGCACACAACACACCTGTGTATAATCCCCCATGATGCCCTCTGGAATCTTGTTCACCCAGTCCCCTTGCTACTCCTATCTTTGCTCATCCAATCAGAGAACACAACAGAAATGGTGAGTCTACATCTTTTGACCTGGGCTGAATTAAGGAGATGTGAAAACTCAAAGTTGAAATTTATTGAAAATTAGAGTTCCGTAAAAATGAGACATTGTTTTAAACAATATAGAAATAAACAAAACAAACAATATATACCTACATACATAGTGTCAGTAATGCTTGATATAAGATACAACTTTTAGAGAAAAGCTCATTTTATCAACTTGCATCATAGAAGTTTTCAATGCAAGTTCACGATCTCTGTATTTGTAGATCAAGGCTACACATATTGTGTCGGACATGTAATAATATAAAAACCCCAGATTATCTTGGGACTTGAGAACAAAAAAGAAAAGGCCAAATCCTAGATATTCCCAAACCGTGGATGCTCCGTTCTTGTGTGAAATGCAACCAGACACAAACTAAACAACATGATAAAAGCTTAGGAAATTACTTACTTATTTTAGATGTGATTGATTGTCCCCCTGACCTGTTAGACTGAAGAGGTGGTTAAAAAGAAGAGGCAGACTAAGATAATTGGGCCCAGCGGTATCCAAAGCCCGGCAGGTGTTGAAAGAAGTCTCTTAGCACAGGTACCAGCAGCGGCTGCAGCCCTGAACTTTAGCACACCTAGGATTTGACTACCTTGGAGGAATTTTGGTGTTTTGTGTTTGGTATGTCTCTTATTGAATAGGTGAAATATGAGATGCTTACAACTTCTATTGATGTATTGGACATGCCACGAAAGAAAGATAAACAGGTGTCAAATATACTCTGAGATGTCAACAAATAAATAGAGCGCTTTTTGTTTCATCTTTTCTTGGCATGAAAACAATGTCATTCAGTCTTTAAAAGTGATGTCAGCTGTTGGAAACATCTCTCCAGTACAAGAGGGATGTAATTCCCTTACCTATTGAAAATAGGTAAAAGCACACACCATCAGCAGAAGGATCAGAGATAGAATTTTGTTGAAGAGAAAAAGCACAGATGTTTTCACTCTTTAATTTCATTAGTGAATCATAAGGCTATCTGAGTCCTTCTAGCCATTTCAAATGAAGAGGTAAAAGCCAGACATGAGCTTTAATGATAACATTCTTTCTGAGAGAAAAATATGCATGTACTAGCCTTACCATTATCTGCAAGCCAAGGGCTCTGTTCCAATTAAAGAATACCACAGATGGACCATTCAACATGCATGCACACAAACGAACCTACAATAGGTACAGTAAAGTACCCAGTATTACAGAGCCCAGAGAAGAGCTTTTTACTTTAAAAACTATTTAATCAGGAAAATCAACGCCTCACATCAAAGAAATGGGGATGAGGGACAGCCGGATAAAGAGGCTCATCAAAGAAGGAGATCTAGTTAGGGATTCAACGCCCTAATTCCCTTTCTCTTAAAACCATCGTCAGAGGGGGCACCGGGCCAATTTGCTCCCTAAATGGCTGCGTGTGAATGTGCAGATTGCTTTGCATAGCCGCTGGGAATGTGGGCTTCTTCCTCTTTTTCTTCTCCACACGGAGCCTGAGAATTAGAAAAGATCCAAAGACAGATAGGCTTAACTGAGCCCTAGCTACCTTCCTTAAGTCCAGAACTCTGTTCCAACTTCCAACTAATTTAATACATGTCCTAACTCAATTAATAGACTTTAATGCAGTGTTTCTTCTTTATCTCTTCTCTTTCTTGGGGATTGGAGACTTCAATTAGAGCTGCAGAGTAATATCAGCAAAAAGGTTTGGATTTTAAGTCTGTCTGAATGTTAAGACAATGACATGTCCCAGAGGCATTAAGGTTGATCATATATGCATCCTTAATCTCAAACATCTCCCTAATCTCACTTTCTGGGACTTGCCTCACATTAATGTAATGTAGTGCATAAAATATTGACAACCAGCCTTTCCTGTCTTGGGTTTTATATGCATTAGAGTTGAATTCATTAGTCAAAATGTCCTTGATGTGAAAAAGGACCTCTAAGATTCTACATGATGAGCCACATGTTTTTTTTTTGCCAAATTTGTTAACCCAATCATCATCTAGGATTTTAACACTCACCTCTAAGCCATTAGGGGGCTATTTCAGTACTTCTATAGGCGTTTTAAAACATACCATTGATTGATGTCGGCCTTGTGTTATCCCAAAGGACATAAACTGTAGAGAACTGCAGAAGTTCTAGATCATATTGGTCAGTAACATAAATAATTAAAAATCAGCTGTTAGTGCACACACCTAGTATTACTCACAATATTCATGTATTTCATCTTTTATCCTCCCCAACCAACAAATACGTTAATTTCATCTAAGTGAAAAAAAGTGTTTGTCTGTCTTAGCTGGTAGATCTGAGACCAGCTCCCCCTCAATCAGCTCTCTATCACGCCTGCAGTTCCAATTGATCGCCTTAGCAATCAGCAATTAAGTAGTAGTGATCAGAGCAGGAGAAAGTAGAAGGGGTGGGATGAGGAGGTGGAAACCACAACTCCCCGATCCCCCCCTGCATCCCACTCCTCTCGTCAGCCAAGGAAAGGCTTCACTCAGCTGGGGTGAGTTTGGCCTGGGGCTGGGCTCACTGGTGGAGGTTAACTCCAGCATAAATAAGCATCTTTGGACTCATTACAGGGATTACAGAGTAATTCGCCTGCGAGGAAGGAGACGACTGCCAGGGTTTTGGTACAGTTTACTAGAGTCTTATAGGGGCGAGGGCCCTTGAGATTACAGAGGGAGAGAGAAGGAAAGGCAGCAAAAGAGAGAAAGGCCAAGGGAAAAGAGAGGATGGCTGTCAAGTGTGTGTGAGTCAATCCAAGCCCCCGGCTGCCCCCTTGATCTTGAGCATGTTGGGGTGCTGTGAAAACGGATAATGGGAGTTAGAACGACCAGGCCTGTCTAGAGAGAAGCGTACTGATTGTTATAACTTTCCCTCATCGCTCTCTCCTCCACTTAACTAAATAAACACCCAAGAGGTAGCACTCTATCAATTTTAATGATGTTGAAATACAATTTAGGCACAAAATACACAACAAATGCTAATTTGGCCATGATGAGAGGCATCAGAAATTCCTCCCATTATTTATTCAGCTGACTTTCTGCATTTTTCATCAGAACAAATATTCCCATTTCAACAAACACACACAAACACACATACACGCGCACCATCACAGAGCCAATTTGGAGCATAAATCAACACATTCGCTCATCAAATATATGCTCTGTGTGGTTCTCTGTAGTCTGTCCAGTGCACCAAAGACAAATAGTTCTATCCAAAGTCCAGCCAGAGAAACAGAGGGCACAGAAGACTGTCAATATATGCACACATACATTAAACCTAGTAGACCAGTGTGTGCTCAGAAAAGACAGAAAAGTTTATTCATACACTCAACCATGACTACATTTTTCAAAACAGACCAAACAACAGAAAGCACTGAATTATTTTTTTAACCATTTATTGTTAATTCAACATTTGATTTATGTGTTTCTTAAAGTTCAGCAATTTTAGATGAATTTATGACAGTTCCTGCTTAGTGGGATGTGATCACCTGCCTAAAGCTGAACGTCCATCTTGACCACCTCAGGTGTTCCTGCTTCTGCCCCACATTTAGGACAAGTAAGGTAAGCATCTGTGATGCTGTGACTTTTGATGCAGTAGTAGCAGAAAACATGTTGACAGCCCACTGTATGAGGCATAGTAGGCCACTCCCCACATATTCCACACTCTTTCCACAGTTCTTTTTCTTCTCTTGCTCCTTCTTTATGAGAACTTTTTACCCCAAACAGTGAAAACACAGTTGCTTTAATTTTCCTTATGTTGATCAGTGGTAACAGGAAGATAAGAAAGTCGGCAAAGCCATGCCACAGCAGTTCTCGGTTCATATACTGGTAGGTTACATCCCTAACTACATTGGGTTTACTAAAAACTGCCTGGGCACCTGTAATTCTTTCAGCTAGAACAGGATGACGGCCATTCCTAAGGAAAACAAGGAAGTTGATGAGACTTGCTAGTTTTGTAAAACCAGAAACAAGGGTCAGTGCATTGTGGAGACCTTGCTGGAGCAAACTATCATCTCCTTCAGAAAAAGCTCCTCTTAAACTCAGACCCAAGCATGGCAAGAGGCGGTGGGAGCGCTCCTGAAGCCAACTCGGACCTGCAGTCAGGATGGCCAGTCCTAACTTCTGCCTGGAGGAGAGAGGCCTGTACTGCGGAGATGATGAAGATGTGCTGTGATAGCGCAGGCTCAGTAAAGACTGGCCCACTGTGGCACTGTTGGAATACAGAGTGAACCTCCACAGCAGCAAATAAAACAAAGCTTTCAGTTCGGGCTCCACAGGCGTGAGAAGACCTGGGCGGCAGTTCTGGAAGCACTGAGTGAACTGGGTCCAAAGCAGTTGCTCAAGGGCTGAGTCTAGCTCAAGGGCATCCAGCTGGCTGATGCGCAATACCGGGGTCTGTGGGTCGAGCGGAGGACCTGAAGCTGTTCTTTTTGAGTTGCCTTCTTTTTCCAAACCTGTTGGAAAAACAACAACAAGGACACAACATATTATTCATGCTTTCAGAATTTTAATGATTCAATATATACACAATGAAAACAAAAAAAGTGACAGTGCTCTGTTAGAAGCCTGACTTTGTTTAGGCTAAGACACTTTTTCAAGGTTTTTTTATTTTTTCTTCCCTTTCAAAACGTACACAACCTGGAGTTGGCAAAGCAGACTTTGTGAAAATAACAATCTGCTGATGTGAACAAAGACAATTACACACATGATTGGATAAAAACAGAACAGTTAATGTAACAGTTTTAGAAATTCAGGTGAAAAAACGAAAAGAGTGAATTTCCCTTAAACAGACCGTCATTAAACACACTCATTTCTCAGGACTTATTATTAATGAATAAATTATCAACAGGCACCTTGACATTTGATCCATTTCAGTCATGAACAAAAATATATACAGAAGCACGTCTATGAAAGGACAACTCTGTCATTGGGAGGAATGAGGCCCTGAAGGGGAAGCCCATCCTGTTAGAAAGGTTATTTTCCTTTACATAGAAACGGAAATCACTTTTCACATGTAAAACCCGTTCTTAATGCAAGCTTTGAGCTATGGCATACGGAGGAGCAGGGGGTCTTAGAATGCTTTTTCCAGTGTATAAACACACACAATCCTACACACTACACACACACACCCTCACACAGGAGGTGAAGCCGAGGGGGCCCTTGGTGCCTGCTCCCTCTAGAGATAGGGGTGTGTGTACAAATCACATCACTAGGGATTAGGCTAACGGCACAGTCTCTGGTACACCGTAAACATCTGCCAAATGTGGAACAATTTTTACCCCCCCACAGATTCAACTCAACTTCGGGATCTCACCATTGTGTCGTCAGGGCCATTTTGTGCTGCGTACGTTTCCAAACTGCTCACAGTTCTCTAGTTTTATCTGCCTTTCCCCCCCAATTGAAATGCTTAAAAAGTGGGAGACTAACAAACGCAGGGAGAGACGGATGGAAAAGGCCACCGATTGAAAGGGGGAGAGAGACACACGGAGGCCTTTTCTTGACAGTAGCTTTTGTGTCTCGATGAACAGGATTTGTCACGAGGCTTTAAAAGAGATTTCCGCTGGGTAAATATGGCAGTTGTGACAGAAAGAGAGAGAGATGATGGTCACTTTAGATGTTTCTCAAGGAGGTTAAAAAAAGCCTTGCATTTGGAAGCAATGCAGGAATTTTATTGTGATGCACAGGACCATCTGTATATTCAAACACTTAAATAGAGCAAGGATGCACCAGCCAACTAAGTTGGAATTAGCAAATGAATGAAAAAAGTGAATTTAAGCTGAAGTAAGCAGGTATGACAAATTTTATTGAGCTGCATTTGAAATACTGCCATGTTGGGTGACTAGAACCTCATCTGTGACGGGAGTGGAGTTTGGATTAAAAAATAAATAAGAGAGGTAGTTGCAGTGTGTATGCAAACCAATAAACAGGCTCTGTTTGTTCAGCTTAATCTGAAAGTTTTTCTTTGATGGAAGAAAACGTGGAGATTATGTGCATGTGTGTCTGACTACGTTCGTATGTCAAGGATAGCCGTGATCTATGAAGAGCTTTAATGCAACCCAAAGTTAATCTATCAGTCCATAGCTGAGCGCACGCACACACACACACACACACACAGAGGCAGGTGGTGGAAATCCTCGTCACAGCAGCAGCTCTCTTGGGAGAGTATACCCGGCCGGGTCCAATAGTCTTTTCAAAGCCTTTTATCGAGCAGTTTACAAGTTATGAATGAATATGTTTTATTTGGGGAAACACAGTATTGACAACCACCTATCAATAGTAATGTGACTATTGTCAAGGGTCTGTCAATATTAATGTAATTATGATGTAGCGGGATCAGAGGGAGGCTGGAGTCGAGGGCCAAGTAACATCTCCTGCCCACTGCCATATCAATAGCTGGGATTGTTATTGACAGCTTCCCTTCAGACTTGCAGCACTTGCCAAATATATAACAAGCAGGCACTTCAGTCAATGCCGGGCTGCCTATAAAAATTAGGCATTTGAATTTACATGGCTTTTACTGTGGACAGCTGGAAATCCATGTTCCTTATGTAATACTCAAAAGTCACAGTCAATGCGAGTGTTTACACAGCAATGACTCTGTGTGTGCGTGTGTGTGCGCGTGCTACACAAAGCACACAGTTTCTGCACAGAAAGTGTACAGAGACACTACAAAGAAGCTAAGGCTTTTACAAAGAAACATACAGACTGTTAATACACCAACTTTTCTCACACAAATAGGGAAAATGGAGGCTAACAACCACAGTCATAATTACAGGTCCACTAGTGAGTTTTTTATGGCTGATGCCAATGCCAATCTTTAGAAATCAGGGCAGCTGTTGGCCAGTATACAACACCATTTTTTTTTTTTTTGTTCATGTCAATATGTATTTTTTAACTAACAAAATATAATAATCACTTAACCTAAATTGAATTATATTTAAGAATCCTTAGAAGAACTTGTACACTTAAACTAATATATATTTATATTAAAAAAAGCATTCTTGCCTTACAAAACTAAAAATTGTACTGTAAGCTGGTTGTAGCAGCAGCTGCAGTATCTCTATTTTCCTACTTGGTAATTGATTAAGGATGCACATGCATGGCCAACTGCACAATTTTTTAAAAGCGGCCAATATCGGCCAATAAAAAAAAAAAAAAAATCAGCCCCATCACTAATCATGTTATTGGTGTTTGCTAAAAATCAACAAAAAAGAAATCACCTGAAAACAAAAGAGGCTTTGGTGTTCCATCAGAGATGTTAAAGCACAATCACATTCCTAAAAAAAGTAAAATATTTATTATTGATTTATTATTCTTGTCAGATAAGAATTTATTTTGTTTTTGTTGCATTAGCATGTGGATCTTTTTCAGACAACGATAGCACAGTGACTCAAGGTTGACTGCTACAGCTTGCAGAATACAACAACAACAACATTGAGTTTAACCTGGAAGTGACTGTAACATCACTTCAAGGCAAACAGGCCCCAGCCAGTGTGAGCAAGGAGAGACCGGGTCCTCTGAAAGCTAGACAATGGGCTGTTATGGCAGCTACCCTGAAGACACAGATGGACAGAAGGGGCAGACGCGTCAGAGAACACGTCATGAAACCGCCAGCTGGGAGCTCTGAGTTATCGTTTAGTGATACAGTGAGGCCGAAAAAAAAAGAAAAAAAAAGCTGAAAAGATAACTAAGGTGAAAAAATAGGGGAGGGGGGAAACAGATAAGCTCAAACCTCTCCCTGGGAGCTGACCTTGAGACTGATGGTCACAACAAAGGAGGAGGGAACATTCCTGAAGCACACACACCTTGGCCATACTGAGGTGCGGGCATCCAGGGAATAGTCTATAGACAGACGAAGACCGCACTTTCTTCTTGACCTTGGCTTTGGTGTCTGGGGAGAGGGAGGGTGTTTAGAGCAGGGGACTTCAGACTGGGGGATGCAGGGAAGATGGAGAGTCTCTGGGGGAACTGCTTTTTGCTTTTTTCTGCAACAGAAATGCTACAAAGCCGCTCACAGGGCTACCATGCCATGCCACACCACTGGAAACAGTGTGCACAAAAGTCTCAATTTAGCTCCTTATGTATTAAACCGCTCAAATTACTGAGCACTTAGCTTTAGTTGTTAGCATAATGTATTGCCGAAATAATGCATAAATGTTCACTTGGTTTTACATGATGCTTGAAGAGAGAAATTAAGCATGTTGGATTGCAACTTTACAATTCTTCTTTCGTTCATATAAATTAATTTATCTAAAAGCTAAGGTTAAAAAAACAAACTCTGAGCACTTCGAGGTTTTTTTTTTTCCCTCCATCTTCCTCATTTTATTGCCCTTCTTTTGCCAAGAACAAGCAAGCAGCTATTAGCCAAGGCTTGCTAATGTCCTCGCTATGAAAAAGGATGAGAATGTCAGATTTAGAACTTTTAAAGGGAGTGATGTCATATTGCAGAGCACAGGCATTACAGGGACACTAAGATCACCCAGGCGGTAACCAGACTAATTGTTATGAGTGTTTCATGAAAAATGAATGTGTGCGGATGCAAAGAGGGGTCTTCCGGCTGTGTGTGCATCACACACTAATGCTTTATCAAGGCTCCCCTCTTTCTCTAATCACCCAAGACTCCTCCGAGCTATGGGGTGAAAGCCAAGTTAATGCCTGAACACACATACACACCAAAAACACACACATCATCAGTTCGAACCGCACGTCTGACTCACAAGAATGCGCTCGCCTTATTTGGTTTGCTCAGAAGGTAAATTATTTAAAAGAATTAATTGATTTCATGAGTACAAAGGTTGAGTATGCTAAAACTGTATGAGTAATAAGTACAAGGCTTTGCAGAAAACAACTTAAAAAGTCATAAAACATTAAAGGGGAGAAAAGCACAATGAATGCGGAGGAAAAAGCAGAACGGCAAATAAATGCAAGAACTGGAGTTGCGTCTTTCTTAGGAATCAATGAGAGAGCAACTCAGGCAAAAAAATGTGTTATCCTGTGGAATATTGGACCAGCTTTTTTTCCCACCATCCAATTCTGCTTTTGAACGAGAAGCACAAGAACAAGATATATATATATATATATATATATATATATATATATATATATAGTCTGCTTTTCAATTTTTTATTAACATTTATTTATTATCATGTATGTGGGGTAGAAAATTCAAAAGTAAGAGAAAGGTGCTCTTTGTCTACTTTAAAATAATCTAAAATGTGAAGGTTACAGCGGGTTGAAAGAGTTAAGACCTTGTCGAACCAACAAAATGTTGATCTCTATAAAAGAAAATCAACACAATAATCTTTTGGGCAATGTGAACATTAAAGCGTTACTAAAATGGAAGTATAAAAAATGGACTTAGTCAATATGGTGCACTGTACTGACTTAACTTATTTAGCATTCCAAGTGTAGAAAAGTGTTTAATGGGACTAAAATGGCATGTTATATTATTATTAAATCAACAGGTATGCACAAGTACATCTTCTGAGACAGGAAATTTGTGTAACATTTCTGTTGATTTTTTATTGCTTTAAGTTAAATACCTTTGAATTTTCAGTTCAAAAGAACATTTTTTTTAAAGAATGTGTTTTAGTCTTTTTTCACAACATAGCTCAAAATCTATAATTATATTTAAAGATCTAACATTCTTTCATGACAAAGTTTTAAACTAAGATCATCTCATGCTGAGAAAGGATGAAGTTATAGCCGTTTTGGTCAAACTGTGAAATGATGTTATACATAATCTCAAGCAATATTGCAAGAACTTACGTGACCTGTTGGCACAGAAAAATACAAGTAGTAGGAGTATAAGATACTCTCTGAGAGTTTCATTAAAATCTGCTACCAGCACACTGAGTTTTGGTTTAAAATCTGTAAAACTGACTGAGTTAGAGTCAATTAGCTGCGGTGGCCATCTTGAATTGAGGTAAGTCCAAAAGTTAATCAGACATAGACGTGCATCCAATGATTACTTTCTGAGAGCTTCATTAAAATCCATTTAATGGTTCAAGATATGTTTTGCTAACACTAGACAAAATACACACACAAGTATGCACACACACACACACAAATATATATATAGCCTTCACCTTCAGAGGCGGGCTATAAAATTTCTTGTTAAAAGGTAAATATTCAAATCAAAAGACAAACATAAGTATAAAAACCTCAATGTTTTAAAATCCTCTCTTTCACATGGTCCTAACATTTGCACTGCCTGTTTGACTTTCTTTGCTTGTGCCAATCAGTCTTTAACATCAGCAGATCTGTCCTAATTTGACAATAATTCAAGAGCATTATGTGATAATCACGGTGGGGATTTGGTTTTGGCAGACAGTTTCAGATCTGTACATTCACCAATATAAGAGCAAAATATAACCACAGACAGACAAGAGTGGAGGAGGGATGATTGGTTTGAGAGAAATGAAGTGAATAGTCTCCTGAAAATCAATAGAAGATCAACTTTGCCTTGAGTCTCAGTCGGTGCGGACGGTTTTGATCTCTAGCTCTGATATTTTTAGGGAATGGTGGAAATTATGTGCAGGGATCCAGAACATGGTGCACCAGGTAACTAATCAAAGGTTCAATACGTATATTTATCCCTGAACCACACATAAAATATTCATTTTCAGAATATTCCACAGTTTAAACTGTATTGTGTAAGCATTAAACGATCGAATTGATTTTAAACACATCACATAAGGGAAAAACACAACAAACCCCTAAAATACACAAACAGTAAACAAGGTCACATTATGTTAGACCTCGACTTTTAACATTAACGAAACAACGCAGATGTTCCTTACTAATGCATTTCATGATAATGAAGACAAATACGCAGACCTGGATGTGCTATGTGAAGCTATGAAAGCATATTTACCCATTTTATTTTCGGTGGAATGTCGAACTCAAGCTCTTCTTCCTGATTCGGAGATACCAATCTGTTTTTCCGGGTTGAACAACATTGTCCCGCCCCTTAAAGGAAACTAACCAATAGTGACCGTAACTAACATGAGTGACAACCTTATGAACCAATCACATAACGCAGCGCCAAAACTGCATCATCTCATCAGGGGAAACAGTTGATTTGGAAATATTTATGATTCAGTTGGTCTTATGTTTTGTCCAACGGCGTATATAGACTAAACTGTCGAAGATAAAACGACAATTTGCCAAAGGTAAGTTTATAAAAAAAGAGTTGTTTTTTTCTTTCTTTTTTTCACAAATAATTATTTTGTTTTCTACCATTGTATAAACGTAAGCTAAGCTTCAAGGTTGTTCAAATACAACTAAGGTGGCAATCCGTGACAATGACCAGGAGTCAGACTTTATACATTTGCATGCGGGTACTCTGTCAGAGCAACAATATCTACTTAATAAAACAAGTTGAAAAAAAATGTTAGGCATAGTGGAGCTATAAACATCTATCAAAACGGTTAAGTCAGAGTCAGCAACATTAAAAAAAAACTACTAAAAGTATAACAGTTTATGTAATATCGTTAATTATTCCGTTTTTTGATTGTGATAAAGGGCCTCGTAGGAGGTAGCGTGGCCGAGTGGTCTAAGGCGCTGGATTTAGGCTCCAGTCTCTCTGGAGACGTGGGTTCGAATCCCACCGCTGCCAATATATTATTCAAATATATCGGACTCCAATCTCTTATGATAGAATCAGTTATTTTGTGCTCAAGGTTATGCTTTAAACGCAGTACAAGTGGCCTGCCAATCTGTGTTTCTGGTTATTTTGCTTAGAAAACAAACACACACAAAAAAAACTTAGCATTCTTAGTGGATAATCTCCATGGCCATTAGCCAAATTTAAAGCTAAGAAAATTAAGTTTAAACTTCTCAGAAATTGTTGGTTTTGATGTGTTCAGATGTAGTTGGTTCCTTTCAATCAGGACTGAAAATGTTGCTGTTTTACTTCCACTTTCATAAAAAAGGCAAAAACTTATTTTTATTAGTTCATTAGTTAAGGAACCAATGCTGATGAGTATGTATTTTTAAAATTATCTTTTTTCTCTGTTTATTAATAGGTTATGTTTGTTCTAAATCTTTGAACAGGCATATATGGATAATTTAACATATTACAACTGAATACAAAGTTCTGTTTAGATTTTTTCTCAATAAATATGAACCAAGATTGGCCCTCTCCTAGAATCATGTTTTTATTTTATTTTAATTTAATTTAATTTTGTGTACCTGTGTTTGATACGTCTTATATAATTAATTCTCCCCCAAAATCCTGATGGGGTCACATGATATTTGATTGCTCTTCATGATGGATGAACTTATATCACAAGGTTGCAATAACACATTTTACTTTTTATTTGCAAATGTCTACTTAAAATTACGTAGCTTCTTATAAAATATATGCATAGCTATCATGTATAGATATACAGTAGGTATAATATTAATTTAAAATCTTATGAGGATGTACTTTCTCTGCAATATATGCATACTTATCACACTGTTTACTAGAGCCTCCATTAAAAATGGTTATAGCAACTTAACAAAGTTTGCTTTCTGTAATTTTAACAATTCTAGTTAATAGAAAGGTCAAGAAAAAATAAACAGTGAGTGAGACTGTAATCTGTGGTGACTGAATAAAACTATTCCTCATTTCACTGAGGACACCGCTCTCATTTCATACTACCTTTAACAGTTAAGTTGGTTGCATTACTCAATATTTTGAAATATAATAAAAAAATAACATATTGAGTTTGCTATTCAGACGTGGTATATCCACAAATCTGTGTGTTTTTGGGCTGCATCCATTATCATTAAGTTTCAACCCATCCCTTTTTCAAATCATAGAATATTCTGTCCACCTTGACTGGAGCATCGGAAGATGACCTCTGTCCTGTCAGACAAATGACAGGAGGAAGCACAGCGGTGCTTTCATAAAGCCGCAGCACTTGTAACAGGTGGCAAATTGCATTATGTTTCCATCTGAGCGGCAGAGATCAGGAACACAGATCCACACTCATATTTAAAAAAGAAAGGTTTCTAATCATCAGGATTGTCATGTGACATCATTTAGCTGCAGAATGTAGCCCGTGTGAGCTGAACTGTGCATCAAAGCAAGAATAACAAGGTTTCGGAGATGGCTTTCGGTCAGCCGGCCCCAGTCGAGGGCCAACTTAACAAGGTTATATGTTCAGAACCCAGGAGCGCCCAAGTCTTATAGGTTGATGTGGTCAGTTAATCATAAGGATTGTCCATTGAAAATACAACACCCATTCTTTTATGGACCCATTGCAGCTTTCTGATGCTTCCTGAAATACTTGTGCAACCTGCCAATTAGGAACTCATATTTGTTCATTTATTTTATTTGGGCGGTTTTTAGAAATAACTTTCCCAAAGCTGAAACAGAAACAGTAAACCGAACAAATATATTGCCAACTCTAAAATGCTAACCAAAATACTGTCAAATTTCTCATCTTTATAAAGTTCCTTTCCCTGAAGCAACCGAATATCTGTGCTTTATATTTTGGTTCAGGGAACAGCAAAAACTGTATATTGACAGTTTTGGCTGTAGGGTACAGATTTTTTAACAAGACTGTACAGGTGTTGCTCTCAGGCAATTTAATTCCAAATCTATGTGGCATTCCTTTATATCAGAGGTGCAATCTTTGTATGTTAAGGCTATCTACAGTAGGTAACTCTACAGTACCTTGAAGGAAATAAGAGCAGAATATTTTTTAAACAAACCTAAAAAGCTTACTGCAAACTCTACTGAGGAACTGGAGGAGCCTAAATGCCAACTGATGATCATGTTTATGGAACTAATTTTGTAATCAACACAATAAAAACTTTTGAATACACTCTACCAAACATACAAAACAAATAATAATAAAAAAAACGCCAAAATAATAAAAAAAAAAACATCTTTTATTTTTTTTAAGTATCTCAAACCAATTACAATGTCATCAGCTCTAAACGAAATTATTGCATTTTATTTAGCTTTATGTCATAAAACTGTTACATCATTGTTACTGCACAAATTATGTCAATTGTTTTTATTTTTGCTGTTTTAAGCATGTTTTGAAATTTGTTTAACTAAACATTTCTTGCATTATGGAAAGAATACACTGCGTTTAAGTAATAATAGAAACAAAAGTGTTCTTTTTGCTCCAATGTTCTTTCAGAAGACAGTGGACTCCTTCCAGACCTGCCTGAATGACCCAACAGAGCAGAACCTCTGAGGACTTGCAAAAGAAAAAAATGGCTGGATGCGAAAAGGTCAGTTTAGGAGTGAAGGTACACATTTCTGTTTCTATGTTATAATATAAGAATTCATTTGCTTTTAACTCAGAAAGGTTTTATATTTTACTGCTTTTGTATTTTAAATAACCTTACAGTCATTTTTTATTATATTTATACTACCAGAGTTTTCAGGAGACTCACCCCTTTCTAATATACAATCTTAGATGCTTATTATATATATTCACAACTAAAACAAAACAAAAAAAACATTTTCAGTTTCTGTTAATGAAAGATTTTTAAAGTTTGTTGGTGGATATGACTCAAAATATTCTAAATATCTCTCCATGTGTGTGCCTGCATGTTTTAGCTGCTCAACTGCATAGATTTAATTATGCATTTATGGATAGGAACCTATCAGCAATATATTGAAATAAATTGTAATAATATTGCACTCGGAATTTCTCTCTTTTTAAATATGGACATTTATTTAGTGTTGTGCAGTACACAGAGTAGAATATGTCAGCAGGACAAGAAGCCTACTTGTAAACAATATCAAGTATGCATGAGCACCACAGTTAAAGAGTTTATTTGAATGTGGTAAAATGAGAAAAGGAGAGAAGAGCAGTTCATGGTTTTCTTTTCTGTGCTGCAATACCATTGTATCCAGGATCTTTTGTTTGTGTACGCTAATGGATGTCAAACCATTTTCCTTTTAATAGAATTCAATCAGTGGCGATCACACTGAATATGATTAACAGTACAGTTTGTGACAGTTCTTTATTGTTTGGACAGAATAATACAACTTTGTAGAATAACAACGATATAGAAAAGCAATTAGAAGCAGCGTGGACCTGTGCATCACTTTTCTGTTTTATGCATAATGGCAAGCGTTCTTTGTTAAAGATACACACAACTCTCGAATACAAACCGAAAGAATGAGGCAAGTAGAGAAGGTCCACTATAATTATCTTTGAAGGTTGCGACCTCAACCATTTTCCTGAGAAAACTACAAATTATCATTCATTCTTTGTGCACCGGAGGTGAAAAGCTGTGTGCAAAAATCTTCTGCTGGAGTTTATGCTGAATTATGCAAGTTTCTTTTCAAGACTGCATCCACATGAGGCTGGACTAAAGACATCATTACCACCACTTAATGTAAAGACCTCAAGTTATTGTTCCATTTTACTTAAAGTCTGACTTCTATCAATATTCACTCTTGTGAGTGAGTTTTGCACACAGAAAAGTAATTATGGCCTATTATACATCAAAGTACTTACCTGCTATTATGGAGAAGGTCAGAGGACTAGCTTTGTGTGCTGGCTACACTGCAAATATAAAAGTTGCTGTAACACAGTGCTTTACATTTCTTAGCACTGCAAATGTAAAGCTTTTATTTAGTGTCAATGTAAAGCTTAATGTATTTATTTTAATAATACTGCTTCAGCAACAAAACTCCAATATGTTTGCAGTTTATTTTGCATTATTTCTCGCACGCCTTAATTTGAGCTAGTTTACAGTATGTACTGTATATTTTTCAAGCACAGTGTAAGGGATGGTGATAGAAAGTGAGAAAAGCTGACTCATTGATTATCCTAACATTTCTTACCAGTATTGTTTTTTTTTTTTTTTCAATTTGATTGACCCTTGATGATTATACAGTTAATAAGTGCAGAATAATTTGTAAGCACTTTCATGGCACATTTACCAACTGTCCTTCAGTTCAACCATTTGCAGAGTTTTATTATTCTTAGTGACAATAGTTGCTTATTTTGGCAACCAAATATCTCTGCCATTCACTGCTTCATCTTCTGAGCTTTTGACTATCCACTTTCACTGATTCCAATTGATGCCATTGGTGTCTTTTTATGCTACTTTGTTTGTTTTCAGAGTCTAGATTGGTAAACAAATACAGACAAATGGACTGCCTCACTCAACAGTCTATTAGGATAGTCAGGGGACAATAGTGTGTTTCTGCTCTGATGTCCATAATGTGAAATCCAATCAAAATGAGGAGCATTTAGAGGTACTTATGAACCGTTCCACCATGTAAACGATGCAGTGAGCTCTGTAATAGGAGCTTGGCTAACGTCTGATTGAATCGTAGTGTATGGTCCTGTTGATGCACAATAGGGCTAAACTCTAATGGACACTAAACAGAGTTTGTTTTGTGGTTCTAATATCATGAAATCCAAGGCTTGTATTTTCTGTCTTAGAATACAGCAATTAGCCTGAACTCTATTTGTCATCCACAGACGATTCTATAAATTCAAAATTAGATTTTTGCAAAAATGTTTTTAGCATTTAGTGGCTGATATGACTTTATTAGGCCATCCATCCACACACACACACACACACACACACATTTTTTTTTACCACTTGCATGGAGCTGGTGCCTATCTCCAGTAGTCATTGGGAGAGAGGGAAGGCACACCCTAAACAGGTCACCAGTCAATCACATGGCCTTCTTTTTGAGCTTTTTTAAAAATATTTTGTATTTCTGTGTATTGTTGGATTCTTTGGATAGTTTAATTAGTAAACCTTAGCTGTTGGTCTAAGCTGTACAGATCTGGTTGGGTCTGGGCAAGAAGAAGTTAGATCAGATTTGATCATTAGGAATCATTTGGGATCTCCAGTGCTTTGTTTTATCCTCTCATCCTGTCATCTCAGCATTAGTGCACACTTGAATTATTGCTATTCTGATCAAATTTAAAATACCCAAAGGACAGGAAAGGTTTTCACATTTCCCACAAAAAGTAACAAGCAGAAATGTCTCCAGTATTGACGAGAGTCTTGGATTTTTATATGATTCACAAAGTCACTTTGACATTCTCGTGAACTCCAGAACAAAGGGGGTTTTAAAATCTAAAGGCAATGGAACTAAATAGGAAAAATGGTCTCATGGCTTAATCCATGGTAATGAGAACATCATTTTTCCTGTCACGTGGAACACCCTTTGTACTAACATTCCCCAAAACCCATTTTGCCCTTTTTGCTGTAGGTTTTCTTTTTTAGCACATTATAAAGGATGTCTGTAACTTACACTACAGCTGAGTGAAAATCCTTATGATCCCTAAAAGGGGAACTTTTCTGGAGTTAATCAAAAAAGTCCTGCAATCAAAATGACCACAACTTTTTTTTAAACTTTACAACCACACGAAGATGTATTATACAAAAGCTTTATTCTGTTTCTATGTGACAGCAGTGACACAAATATATGTAGCCATTTTCTCAGTACTTTAGTCAAATTATTTTTAATACAATTATTCACATTCAATTTGTAGCTACATATGATCAATAACATAATTAATCAGACTAACGTATGTGTAGTTCATTCACTGGACACAATGCAAAAAGCATTTGCTCCAAACCTGGCTGAACCTGAGTAGTTGTAACGACTCTGCCCGAGTTAATGAGAGAATGTGGAAACTCAATTCATGTCTGCATTAAAAAACAGTCTCTGAACTGTGTGACCTTTATCATTCTCTCTCCTCACACCCTCATCCCCCCTTTTTTCCCCACACGGTCTTAAGTGTTTGCTTGTGTAGCAGTTGCTTGGAGGGAGAGAAGGACTGAGAATGAAAAAGACAGAGCATGGGAGGTCAAAGGGTTGTGATGGTTGACTATGCTAATGCTGTTGTTAATGACTTTGCTGTGAGTGATAATTGATCGTCTTCATTACCATATTAACTCCACCGCCCGGCCCAACCATATCCCAAGTCTCTCCCCCCTTTTACTCTCTAGGCAGTAATAGATGCCCCTGTTTGATCCTTGGAATAATGAACTAATTAGCTTAATTAAAATCAATAGAGGTGCCAATACCAGGTTAGACGTTTCAGGGACGCTATCTCTCTATCTGCAGGAAAGGGAATTTTCTGAACGTGAGGGTGAAATAGAACAAATGACAGGGGTAAGAGGAGTGATGCACAACCAACGGGCAGCAGGTTGGGTAGTGATGGGGAGGAAACAGACCAACGTGGGTACACAATAAAAGGATGGAGCAGGAGAGGAATAGGAAACAGCAAATTGAATGGTGATTAAAAGAGGTGAGTCACACGTTTTTAAACCACAATGTACAAGACGTTAAATGGGTAAACAACAGTGAGGACAGGAAAGTGTAGGAAAAAAAGACAGAAAACATCAGAGGAATGGAAGGAGCCAAAGAGAGGGGAGACAAAACGAGAGAGAAAGAGGGCGAAAGAGGTTCCTAATGCTGATTTATGAGTGCTTGACGGTCGTTAGTTGCAATAAATGGCTTGTAGGAGTGGTTGCAGCATTACTCCCTGTACAGGATTCTAAGTGCATTGTAAGGTCAGCTATAAGGCCAAACTTACATATGTAAAGCTCTGCCCTTGTAAACCTTTGCCAATGAATCAGCTACTGGATGGAACTGTAACCAGTCCACTGGACACACGGGAAGGACCGTGGCTTCCAAATCTAGGCATCAAGACAATAAAAACTGTTCATATGACAACTGTTTGTTACCTAATTGGATCAGGCAGAATGTGGTAATATTGAAAACTAAACAACAACTCTTTTCATCAATTAAATAGTCTTGTGAAGTTTTGAGAATTTCTAAAGTATATCTTATACTAAAGCCACTTTATGTTTGGTATCAGTTTGGAATTTGTTTGGATTTATCACGTCCTAGATGACTGGGAATCTTCACCAGCAAAAAGAAAAGGCGTAAAAGGCACAATGACTGTGGAATGCAGAGAAGAACCATTTCAGCTTTTAATTAGCTAAAAATGACAGAATTTTCCAAAGTAGATCTTAGGCTATCTATTCTAAAACCTTTTTTAAATATTTATTTTCTACATTTAATAGCCTTGATGTCATAAAAAATGAACACAGACATTTGCAAGTAATCCGGCTAACAAGTTTGAGTTATTTTTAGTTTTGTCCCCTAATTTTCACAAAGAAGATTTAAAGCAAAAGACTGAAACAGTCTTGCTCTTAATTAATAACAACACTAACAGATTGCAGTACATCCAGTTTATGATAAAACCTTTTTATTCATCAAGTTGTTTGGCTGTAAATAAACATCGGGTAAAATGTCCAAGCACTATGTCTGTATGTTGTTGCTCTGATTTTTCTTTTTCTTTTTAAATAGAGTATTACAAACTCTCTTAAGACTTTTACAGTTCTGTTTAGAGTTTATTGATGATACAGTACCTCACCCAAAACACTGTCCTGACATCACAAGTTAGAGCTAAACTACAAACTTTCTGCAACAATCTCAGGTTCTCAGTTTTGGTACTGTAGAAACTGCTAAGCTGATAGGAGATCTTTGAAATGGGTCAATGTAAATGGACTCCAAAGTAAAGTTTAAATCCCCGGGTTCTCAGTAATTTGAACATAGCAACATTTATTTGAATATTTTTGATCAGAAAAGTGTGATTCACAGTCACGTAGGAAAGCAAAAATGAGTAGAAAAGTGGTTGTCGCTTTCTCTAATAATGTCCTTTTCTGGACAAAATCAATCCTGTTTAAAAATGAAAAAAATGTAGTGAAAGCATGGTAAGCTTTGTATTTTTGTGAAACCTTAAAAATGCATTAGTTTGGAAAGTGTGAGAAAATTCAAAAGGACACAAATGTCTTCCATTCCTGATTTAATGAAACTGTTTTGTGGGGCCCCCTTGACCCACTTTGTGATTCTCCTGTTCCTATTTTGTCATTTTCCTATTTACCATGACTGTTTACAAACAAGATGGCTAATTTATTTAACTGAAAAAAGCACATACAGTTGAGTTGGGCAAAATTTACCTGAAATTAAGTCAACTTTAGTCTATTGTTCCGCCACAAAAATGACACCGTTATTACACATAAAACACCCACAGACAGACACACCGGTAAGCACTCCCGCTATCAAATGCATTTACCATAGTCATAACCTTCACAGGGCTCATTATCATAGATTGCAGGCCTTTTTCATAAAACTGAGTCTGCTGGTGACAGATTACTAACAGGATGGACAGACACACACACACACAGAAACACACTTGGATCTCTAATGAGACCCTATTCCGGACACCCAACCCAGCTGCCTGTAAATTACAGCCGCCACTCTACTATACATACTTAATCAGCTAATGTTGTTTTATTCCTTATTATTAATTTGTTTCTGCTTCTGATTTATTTTAAGCTCCCTGCATCACACCAATATTTTGTATGCTTTACAGTTCAGAGAGGCAGAGAACGGGAGAAAGCCATGTGCTTATTCATTTACTTAAGCGATTGCATCTGTAATGAATTGACTGGCTGTTTAGGCATACATAACACAGCCTACTACTCACCTTAATAATGTAAGCAGGCCGTAACTCCTGCTAACCCAAGGGTATATATAAGGCATGCATACACAGACACACATGCAGCCACACTCCCAAACACACACAGCCTGCCCATATTAGCCACTGACCTCTACCATTTTCAGGTCCTCTTATTGTCACATTGCAGCTGCAATGGAATATCAATGTTTTATGAGGAGGGAGAAAATGTTGTTTCTCAATGTTGTTTCTTAGCAGCTTGCTGACCATCCTATGAACCCTTAGTAACCAGTGTGGAATTTCTTCATTTAATGCGTGTTTGACTAATTTTAAACCATTTGCAGGCTCTAAACAGCAAAAATGACCTGAAAGTCTAGAGCTTTCTTTTTGTTTTGTATGTGATAGTGGATTTAGGATGTGGTTTGGACTTGTCTATTTAATGATGGCTGATGGTTTCCTATTTGAACATTCTTATTTGTGGTGCTAACATTTTCTAATCTGTACCAGTTCAGTGCCCATAAGAAGACTGACATTTATTAGAGACATTTATTATTATCGGTGTGTCAGTAGCTGAAACTGATCCCCAAAACATACTTTAAGTGCTAACAAATTGCACAAGGACTTTATTTAAAACTTTCGTATTAACTGTTGGAGTCAACCCGGTCTGTCTGTTAACAAGATATTGCATGAACCACTAAACCGACTTTAGTGAAACTCTTAAAGTAATCATTGGATGTACATCTACAAGTGATTAACTTTTGGAGTACGGTAAATCCAATTTAGGATGAATACCACAACTAATGAACACTAGCAAAGACACAAATGGTTTTAACTCAGTCATGTTTACCAATAGCAAACTAAAATTGTATGTAGTAGTAACTGAGAGCCATTCACAACACATACTCTGAGTGAGACATCTCGTGATATAGTATCAGAATGCTCAAAACGTTATTTTAAATGTCTGATGAACAGTTCTAATTCTGTCATTTTTCCACTAAAAGTGATCCTAGCCTAAAACTCTGGCAGGCAATATGCATTCCTTCAAAGAAATATTTCCAGCTCTTCTGGAGATTTCGCTCGCTGTTTGTTTGTGTGCATACTTGTGTTGCTATATACCTTTAGGACTGCATAAACATAAATGCACTGTTTCTGATATGCACACTCTAAACAGATGTATAATTTAAACACATACACAAGCTCTTACTCACAGCCCACTCAGACTTACACATATACTCACTCACAGGGCTATGTGTTGACCTGTGAGTCACTGCTGTCACCATTGATTTCCTTTTCTAAGAGTGACCCCAGTCACCACAGCGATAGAGTGGCTGATATTTCAGCAGTCCTGCTGTGTCTCTCTATGTCAAGGCTTTCCCTCATTCAGTCCTCTTGTGTTTTTGTTTCCTTATTCGTTTTTTAAGCTTTGTTCATTTGTACATTTGTATATTTTCTCTTTGTTCTCTTTATTCTTGCAGTATGAGATTATTGCATAATAACACCTATATCTTTTTTTTTCCTGAGAAATGTTCTGTCAGAAAAAAAGACAAGATGATGACATCGGTTTTTAAAGTGCATACTGTGCACGTGTCTTCCTGCACTGATGTTTTTGTATCCTTTTGAATAAACAATTTTATTTCTTATCATCCACCTTTCAGATGAAGTGACTTCTGACACGACAACTGCTTCAGATATGTATTTTTTTTCTAAATTTCCAAAGTAGAGATTACAGTAATAATATCTGCTATTTCACTTCTGCATTATTCTTATATCCCTAATCATTTTTTTTAAACCTTTAGTAGTTTTTTATTCATGTGTTTGCATTCTGTATACGAATGCCTTTTCTTTTTTCTCTCTATGATATCATTATGTTACTGTGTTACCAAGATGCAATTTCTTAGTAATTATCAGAGGCACTTGGGAGGTGTCAAACATTATCACAAATAGAAGCACATGAGAACAACAGTTTATACTGAACAATTACATTTTTAATTAATTATAAATAATAAAGAAGTTACAGTAGAATCAGGGAGGAAACTGAATTTACATAATTAATTCATGATGGTTTTTAAAAATTTTGTTCAACAACATGTCACATAATTTTTATGATGTTATTTTTGTTGAATTCTTGGGACATTCTCAAAAATATGAAGATTTATTTCATGCCAGGCCTTACACAATTACCCATTTCTGTAACAATTTGCTATTTTTTACTCAAAATGCTCATTTGTATAATTATTTATGACATTTTTTTGTTGCTACAGGTATTTGAAATTAATCTGAAGACTGTTCTGTGTCAGCTTACCTGTGGCTCAGAATCCACGCAGCGATAAAACAGTTGTAGGGATGATTTCCGAAATTTGATCCTTGCTCATCAAATACTCAGCTTGTTTTTTTGAAGAAAGTGTACGTTTTTGACTGAAATAACTAATAACTAGTAACACAGACACAAAACGGCAGCATAGCTGGCCTCAGGGACTCTGCCTATCCTTGGGGAGGCTGAGATCTTCAGGGAGTCTCTGCAACACCACTGTCCCCATGGCAATATGCAAATCCCTGTGTGATATTTCCCACCATGCAGTGCTCCAAGGCCCCTAAAGACATGTTCTGTTTCTAATGTTACCCTTTTTGAAAAGCCAGATTTTTATTTTAGGTTCACACATTTTGACAAAACTAATGAAAGCAGCATTTTCTGCACGCAACCTCTCACCTTTAGATATATACATATGTACCTACTATGGATTTTTTTTATAGCCACACATGAACTCATCAGAGGAGGCAGAGATCTGATAAGAATCTGAACATTAATGTTTGATTGTGAAAAGTATTCTGTAAAGCAATTGAAACCAACAACCATTTGAAACTATTATGCCTTTAAATGCTATTTTATTTTCATCAATCTTCCGTTAATGTTTAACTGACAAGTACATTCTTCATTTTAGACGCTGACATTGTAATATCTATTGTGAAATAAAACAGTTATTTCTATACAAGGGGGTATTATTGCAGTCAGTTGTTTTTTTCCCCCTACAAGCTGTCATTTGAAACTAAGTAAAAGAAAAACACACACATCCAAATATGGTCAAAAGTAACAGTCAGTAGTTTGACAGCCTGCAGTGCAGCCAATTAAAGCACCCAGCCAAGCAGAAATCAGTGGTCTTGCACAATGTGACACAGCTGAGTTTGTGGCTGTGCAAGGCTTCTTTGCCGTTAGTGTAAAAGGCAATGAAGGCCGTGATGGATCCTCAGTCAGTGAATTTGCTGTCAGAGATGTGGGGATTTGCATCACACCTTGAGCGTTTTAAATGGCTGCACATATAATAATAATAATAAAAAAAATGAAATAAATGAAATGAGTAAATCAGGTCTCATGAAATGAAATGACAGGCAGGTTTAAACAGCGGGTGAGTGCGTGTGTGTGTGTTTCTTGCCACTAGCGTCAACATTAAACATCATCAGATTGAAGCCACCCTCCAGGGTAGCATCACTCAGCCAGGTACGTGTGTGTGAGTGTGTGTGTGTGCCTTTGCATGTGGTAAAACCTAAGTCTTTTATCTACTTTTCCATTTCCTGTTTTTTTTTTTGTTTATCTACAAATTTATTTATATATTTCTGGTGAAATGGTGTACGGAACACACACATAAACCCTCTCTCACACACACATACACATTGATCTATCAATGTATTGATGTGTGAGTGGGTGTCAGTTTTTTATTCTCCATCTCCCCCAATTTTTTAATTATTTTCTCTCAGTATTATCTCCTGCAGAGTTTTTTACACTTGAGTTAACTTGAGCACTGTTTTCCTTTGCCAAGAGCAGTCAAATGCTGAAAGTTAGTTAGAAAAAAAAAGGAAATGCTTTGACAGAATATCCTGATTGTCATACGGGAAAGGTAGGAACTTAAACTTATTTCACAGACAGGCAGTATCCCTCAGTGAAGCTGTTCTTATTCAAACCCCAAACTTTTCTCTGTTAACACATTTTAGGCTGCAAGGGATTCAAGGTTCAGCATAGTTACTTTCCTCAAGGTATTGCTTTTTTTTTCTATCCAGCTGTTTTTCTGACAATCTCTGGACTCCTTTCTCAATATTGTCTCCACCGCACAGACAGAAGTACTGTAGATGCATTACCACCTACCTCTGTCTGTGTCTCTGTGCTGGGTTCCTTTTTTCTTTCCTTACCTTTTTTTTTCTCCCAGGACAGGAGGAGGATATGTCTCTTTTTCTCCATATTGACTTTCCCAGGTCAGGCTTCTCTTCTCCTATTAGGCCAAGCTAACTGATCAATACTCAGACCCGGTGGGCTGCTGTATGGACATGCAGACAGGCACACACAGTGGGCTGTGCCCCGGTCAACTGCCACACTCATTAACAAACACAAGTTTAAGGCCTAGCATTCCTTCAAGGAATGCACATTGCCCGCCACTTTTCATGTCAGAGTATTAGACACTTATGTTGAAAAATGATGGTGTTGTAGCCATTGGAAATAACATTATGCACGACCTCATGTGTTATTGTGGGATGTATGCTCAGAGTATGTGTTGTGAATGAGTCTCAGCTACTACTACATCAAATTTTAGCTCAATATCTGTAAAACGGCCTGAAATATAGTTATGTTTGTGTTTTCTAATTTTGATTAGCCGTGGCTTAAATTACTCCACAAATTAATGGGCTGTAGATTTAAATCCAGGGATTACTTTCTAGAAAGTTTCATTCAATTTTATTCAGTGGTTCAAGAGATATTTTGCTAACAGACAGACAGGGTAGACTCCAAATACTTGTTAATGGCAGTTACTAATTCTAATAAAACTCATCGTCAGATGAGTTGGATTAGCCAGTTATGTTGGCTATACATCTCTAAATCTTCATTTCGTTGGTTGCTTCTCCATCAAGTACAGACATGCAGGAAAGTCCTCCTCTCCTCTTAAATATTTTGCTGCCCTCTTCTCCCGTGCTGTTCCCCCGTCTGGTGAGTTGTGACATCTGCAGCGCTGCAACATGGATAAGCAGGTGCCAGAGATGGAACTAAGGAGGGAAGAGGGGAACGGTGAGAGGAGCGAGGAAAGAGGGGTGCCTTGCAGGAACTTGCGAGGGACGCTGACAACCAGCAACAGTTCGATGTGTGTGCATGCTCATCTCTGTGTGTGAGAGTGTGCGCTGGCTGTGGGCATATGTGCATGCATGTGTGGCAGCTTGCCAAGCTGTGCCATCTGGCTGCTTGACAGGGCTCCTCTCATTAACGAGGGGGGTTAATTGCTGTGGCAGCACCCAGGCTGTGTCAAACATCACCCTGGGGATTTGGAGGCAACAGACAATCTACATGTTGGTGTATGTACAAGCACCAACATGCAGACAAGAACCTTATTTCTTGATATAAAAAAATCTAATAAATAAGGCTTGTTGTATGAGGATGTGTGTGAAGGGACCTTTGTCCTTTCAGTAGGTGAACATACACATGTGGCTGCTTGTGCATGAATGTCAGGCTACATGCATGTTTATATTATTCTTATGAATTATGCCTTGTTGCTGTAATGATGTAGAAAGAATTGGGTTTACAGAGCCAATGTCTATAGCCCTGAGGGCAAAAACACATATACACACTCCCACATGCACACGGGGTGGGTGTGGGGTTGGGGTAACTGGGGGAAATGGTGGCAATTTGCATGTTATTACTGCATATTCATAACTAATTTGGTTAGCCTTGCTTAATAGGCCTGAGTGACAGCTTGAGAAATCGAGAGCTTGCTTTAATATCACACACACTCACAGTGATACACACACACACACACTAAGCTGTGTTCACTCACACCGCTCTGTTTGTCCACACAGTAATCATAACGACGCTTATTGCTTTAAACAGGAATCCTCTGTTCATTTGTTGGCTTGACATTATGCCATTTGTTTAGTGCAGCTACTTATTATATATAACAATATTGTAAGTTCTATACACTCGTTTATTACCTGCATAATCATGACCTACAATGATATGCACACACACTTAGAGACACACTCCATGAATGGCATGAATAAATTTGCATTTTGACTTGCAGTAAAACTAAATTTGCTGACTGTTTTCATATTAACTTACCTAGAGAAATTTGAAATATTTGAAAACAACTTTCTGCTCTTGTTATATCGCTAATTTTAGAAACTGGAACCGTATAGGTGCCATTAAATAAAACAAGTTATGCATTGGTGCCAGGTCATTTGGTTTCTTTGCCAAATCATATAAATTTTGATTACAAACTTTTATGTCAGGACTCATTACTCATTGATATAAGAAAAAATATTGTGCAGATTTTGTTTATTAATTTATAGTTTATTTTTTTGCATAGCTTCATGACTTTCCAATGAGTATTTTTAATATGCTTGCCTAAAAACACGAGCAGGCCGGGTTGTGCTTACTTTGTATTTCAAACAAGCAGCATTTGCTTCAATACATTTGTTCTGTTAATAGTTAGTGCCTTGCATGAGTGCATAGACCCACCATGACTGGGCCAATACGCGCACCCCAATGTAGATGACTGGAGCTGGTGCCTCTACATGGAGAAGTGCATACAGGTTGGGAAATTCAACCAGTCATTTACGCATGCAGGGATGCATCCATATGATAAGGTCATGTGTATGAAATGATACTTGTTTAAGTGCATGGGAGTGAAGTGGTAACTATTGTGTACCCAACAGGTGCAAATTGTACGTTCGTTTTGTAACCAGCAATTGTCATTTTGTGCCCAGATTTTATTATTTTGTCTCCTAGCAGTTGGTATAATAGTAATGGGTGGGTGGGGGGTGCAAAATGTAAATAGTTACAATTTGACTAGTTTCTTATGCATATTTTAGTACTTTTTTATCAGAAGTTATTATTTAGTGTGCGTGTATATGTGGGTTTTAACCGTTTAGGACCATTTAACTCTTAAATATATATATATATATATATATATGTGTGTATACAGTATTTAGTATATACATTATTTATACCACGCATGTGCCTTCTATCTAAGAAACAAACAAAACAAAACAAAAATGCGTGCTTAGGTGTGCAGACATTCTTTGTATTGTTTCCCAGCAACATAACAGCTTACAGTTGTAAAAATGTAGTTAAATGGGACAAAAAATATCAAATAGATTAACAGCGGAGAAGTGCACTGATTTTCCCATTCTCTCATATACACAGAAACAGTCTCATAATTTAAATCAGTTTTTTACACCTCTGTGGATTATACTACATTTGACTGAAAGTTTTTTTTTCTTTCTTTCTTGGAGTAAAAGATTTAACTCTCAGTGCTCTCTATCCACTCACATGTCACTTTTGTCAAACCTCACCATTCCTTCCCTGCTTGGCGAGAAAGTGCAGACATGCTTGATCAAATGTGAGTTTAACATTTTTAATCTGCACAAAGTTTCCGCAGAATCGCTCATCTCATGAGACGGGTAAATATAAAATTATGTGAGTGTGCCTTTGTTCATGCTTGTGTGTTTGTGGGTTTTACCACACGATATACTAAGATCTTTTTTTTTTTTACCCCATTTTTTTCCCCATCTTAGGTGTGTGACAGCTGTCACTAGTGAATCAGAAAGGTGTCTTGGGCAGAGCCAACAAATTTCTAACTGTTGGGAGGCACACAGACTCACAGATAGACACAAATAAAGTGTAGCTGCTGTCAAAAGAATTTCACCAGGCTCAGCATGTCTTTAAATTTTGTTTTCACATTTTATATTTATTGCACAGAATATGCACTGTTTGCATATTTATCATTTATTATGTTTGTTTTTGTATTTTAAAATCTTTGAATAGAAGCATTTAACATTTTGATGAGAAAGTTCAAATGTTTCCTTGTTTATTTGTTTGTTATTTCAGTTAGTTTGGTAATTAAGGTGATGAATGAATACAAATAAATCTGAAACAACACCACATATTTAAACCTATACAGTGGTAAACATTTAATTTATTATTATTATTATTATTATTATTATTATTATTATTATTGGTTTCCTGTTGGTTGTCTGGCATCATTTTCTTTGTTTTCTCGTGGTTTTTCTGTTATAATTTTCTTTTTTTTTTTGTTTTTTTGGTTTAGTTAGAAGTCTTTTTAAAAATCAACTTCAAACTTACAAATGCATTATATTCTTTTCATTTATTTATTTATATAGGCCATCCTTCTAATATGTGGTTTACATATGATTTTTTTTTTTGTTTCTAAATACATAAGAAAGGCATTACTGTTCTCATTCATTCTTGCTTATTTCTTAGGTTAGGAAATTTGCCCCCATAATAAAGTCAAATGTTAATTTTAATGTAATCGCCAACCCCAAATGTATAACAATATTAAAAATACAAAGAAATAAACAGATTTGTTATCTTAACAATGTTTCTTCTTGTTAGCCCTTAGACTGACCACACTGTTAAATACCTAATTCAGATTACTCTTGTTTAGAAGCCTGCATGAGAAGTGGCAAAGTCCTTTTTTTTTTTACGATATTGGTTTGGCAGCTGAGCTACAAGCGCTTCGTGTGCAGCCAGGTTTAACAGGAAACTGTGGCGTGTGTGATGAATTACCAGCATATCTCACAGCCCTGGGTAACAAACATGGCATTGCCGGCTGGGATTAAAAGGGAGAGTTTTTTTTACGGCCTTCCCACACCTCCTTACTGGGTGTCACTAAATTATACCCACTGCTGTTTTACTGTCTTCTGTGGCTTATGGTTAAAACACACACTTGCATGCTTGCAGAAATCAACACACTTTCATATGTGTTTGTGGTAAACCCGGGGTTGTTGGTTGTTTATGTGTGTGTTGTTTGGTTACCATTTGTTTGTGCTGTATGTGAGTAGACTCATTTGTACTGCTCCTAATTAGTGGTTTGTGTAATTACAGCGCCTAAGAGCAACGATTAAAATAAGTGGAGTTTGTTGTCTTAATCATATTTTCTGCAGCTGTTTTTTTCCCCTCTCACTAGTTTTTCTATCTGCTCTTGATTTGCTGATGCTTGTTGCATACGATCCCCGCCAAATTTTTGTCCTTAAAACACTGTCAGCCTTAAGACATTTTTTATGAAATCTAAATAGGTTTCTTGAATCTTATATGAGGCCAAATTACAAGAGTTCAAATCCTCAAAACAATGGAAGGATGCATGTGTACTCTTACATTTTTTTTTGTATTGCTGTTGGTCTTTACATTCAATCCAGACTGATATCCAGATTAATATCAGATTCCAGTGTAGATGTTTTTGTTGTATTTTGCATTCCTCAGTTTAAATCTGTCTTTCTTTTGTGCTGTCTGCAAACATTTTAGATAACCAAAAACACATTTGATCTGCAATGAGTTCTATTTCAAAATAAGATCATGAAAGGAGCATGAATATGGAATTTGCTTCAGTTCATTTCAGACAATTGAAATACATTCATAAAGAAGTTATCACTGTTAGTGTATTGGTTAGTAACTGTCAATAAAAGTATTATTCTTATTCCTTTAAAAACATCTGTCACATTTACAGTAGATCCCACCCTGGCTGACTGCAGTGCTGGTGTGGAGTAGCTGTTCCCCTGCAGGGTGAACTGTCCTGTCTGCAGCTCATTTGTTGAGAAAACACAATGGAAATTGCTGAGAAATGTTGTACATCTGCATGAGCAAATTGCAAAGTCAGGTGCACACATGCATGCACATAAGACTGTTTTCACTTATTGTACATGCAAAATATTTACCTAACTTTTTCTAATCTTTCTGTTTTTTGAAGATATTGTCTTGCAATGAACCTTTTGGTGTCTCTGTTTATTTTTATTGGATGGCGTCACCAGTGCCTCATTATCACTCACTGCCAAAGGCGGAGCGACAATGTTCTGCCCGTGTCCGTTTGTGTGTCTGCATGTGGACGTGCTTGCATATGTGTTCATTTGTCTGTACCGTAAATCTCATGAATCACAGAACATATTTTAATGAAACTTTCAGAAGGTAACTGGATGTACATTATACCTGATTAACCCAATTTAAGATGGGCACTCCATCAAAGCAACCTTGGGAAACACAAAAATGACTGTAACTCTGTCAGTTTTACACATATTGAGCTAAAATGTGGTGTGTTAGTAGCTGAGATTGACCCACAACTTATACTCTGAGTTCTAACTGATCTGTGCTTAAAACATGATTATATTATAGCTTAAGATGACTTTTGTTCAAACATCCTGGCTTGTTAAAGATTACTTTGTCTTCAAACTGTTCCTTAGATTTTAAAGCTAAGACAGTGACCATTTCTGCTTTTTTTTTTGTCCGAAACTCTTCAAGTTGATTGAATGAGAAGAAAACTTATTGCAAGTTAGAATACAAACAGAAAATAATAACAGAGACAAAGTGAAAACTGAAAATGCGGTAAAAAGCAGAGGTTTGAGATGGTAGGAGTAACAAAAAAAAAACAATTACATAAAGAGAGGAGGAAGGAGAAGAGGAGGGAGAAACAGTGTATGAAGAGTGAAAAGACAAAGACATTATTTGTGAAAATTCTGATGTAAGTAATTTATTGCTGTTGATAACTAAACTTTACCAAACTACTGGACTGAATCTTCTAACTAGGTTGAAAGTAAGGAAGTTAACTTGATTGTTTTTGGCTTACCTGCTTTTTAATTCTCTTGTGGGAGATGAATCATTACACTTTTAGAAAATGGTGAGGACATTCTTGGTCTGTAAAATAAATATAACTGTAGCTAAGAAGAAATATTCATCAACACCCAAGTCAAGTTTTCACATGCAATAACACACCTTTAGCCACTACTAAAACACGGCAAAGTCACTCCATTAATAATGTAGTTTTATTGAGGAAACATTGTTATTTTTAATTTTGTGTTTAGATTCTAACTTGTATTTCTGTCATAATGAACCTCATTAATTAGGCAGACTTTGATTGTTTCACCACAGTAGTCTCAGAAACGTTATACTTACACAAATGCACTTACACACTTGCACAATATTAACAAAAAGAACATGTCACCTTAATTCAGACCTCAGACACTCTGCTCTTCTCCACCCCCACACCCTATTTCCTTCCATCCTGCCATCTCGCCACAACCGCTCCAAATTAATCTGCAAAATATTGATTTGAGTACCAAGGGTGTGTGTGCATGTGTGTATGTGTGTGTGTGTTTGTGTGTGCCTGGAGTGGGGGGGCACAGGATTGTGGCCGCATATTAATACGAATGAGCCGTACTTCGTCTCTCCTCTATACTTTAAGATCCTCATATCTTCATAATTGATTAATGTTCCTTTGTGAAGTGGGGATGAATAATACATTAGTGGGCCTGCTGCACCCTCAGGCTGATGAGAAAATGTTTAATTTCAGTAAATGTAGCGCTCCTTCTCCTCTGTCTCTCTCTTTCATTTTCCTTCTCGGGTTATTTGCGAGCGTTGGAGTCTGTTTGTGAGTTTGCACTTGGCGAGCTGGAGTGTTGTTGATTTGCTTTTTTCTTCTTCTTTTTTTTTTTTTCTTTTCGTGTTTGCTGTCGGCTCTAAGCGCATGTTAAGCATCACAAAGGCAGAATCTGCATTTGAAAACATGAATGAATAAATTGGTGGAGTGAGCTCAGTGTTGTTCTATTAACTGATAGAACTTCAAGAGTGGTTTCGTTTTCCATGCTCCTCTGCCTTGACAAAAGGAATCGTCACTTTGGACATTTTCCTAGTATTGCGCTGTTGCACGCTGCATACATCACTGCTGCATCACCAGTCAGCACTCTGTGAGAACAATCAAGGGTGCTTTAAAAGAACTCCGTGCAAACTATGAATTTAAACATAAAAACAGTTCATCTGAACTATGTCAAATGGGGAAGTTTGAAAGAGTTTACTATTTTAGTTTTTCCAGAAATCTTCATATACAACTCTGAAATGTGGGTACGCACTCAATGTAAACAATGTAGAACCATGTACCGGTAGAAGCATATCTGCATACATTACTCAACAAATATGAGCATTAATACAGTACATCAAAATTGTTGGACTTCTCAATCTTAAAGGGCGTTTTTATGCATGTCTCCATTGTTGAACCACCATTGAACTGTAACTTTGGCTGTTTTCTCAGGTAAACAAATGCATGTAACAGTTGGCAGCTAGCAGATTTTTAAGGACACATTATCCATCAATATGAGAAGAAAAATAGTGCAAATTTATTTTCTTACGTTTTGATTTTTTTCCTGACTTTGCGACATTACAATCAGTACCTTTACACCTAACTGGTGGGTTTCCTCCCCCTCAGCTTCAAAAGGTGTTGGAGAATTCACACATTTGAGTCAACTACCTCCACTCATCTGGTTAACAGCTTTAATTATGCAATGCTGAAGCTTAATGAGCTTGATGAGGAGTTTAAGAGCTACGGCGCAGCAAGCCTCGCATGTGAATGTGTGTTTAGGAGGCACCTGATGAGCATCTGTGTGGGAAAGATAAATGATGAAGTGAACACACACACAGACACCCACAGGTCTCACTTCACGCCTCCTCAGCTCAGCTTTATTCCCTTTTGAACTTTTGCCAGCGGTGATGGAAATCTGAGCACAGCTTCATAATACACATAAAGAGCTAATTGAATAAATATTACTTTTCTGTTAACAAGGATCCTAATTAGTTATGCTAATCACCCTAGATAACCTAATTAACCCCATAGAGTGCATCAGAGAGGTCTCCTCTGTGTGCTTATAAGTGGGTGTGGATTTCTATGCCTGAGAGAAAATTAGAGGCACTTAAGAAAACATGTTTGCCTAATTAGTTTTCAATGACATACAGCTTTTTTTTTGCTTTTGAATGTGAAGTAATGCGCTTTTCATACTGAAAGAAATAGAATGAATGGAAGGCATGTAAACTGTGTTTCTGCTTCTAAGCGCACATATCTGCGGAGAGCTGCATTTATCCATATTTCTGTCAGCCCTCTGCCAGTCTGGTCTCTTAGTTAGATCCACATGGACGTGTATATTTTTACAACTATTATGGTATTTTAAACAGAGTGCGTATTTGTTCAGGGAATGTCTGCCCACTCCATTAGTTTATGTCCTTGGAAATACTATTTGGCCTCAAGTTCTCTCCGTTTATTTAAAACCTTCAGTCAGCGTTCCCCTCCTAATAGTGAGCTGTGTTTCCTCTCGTTTAGCTCCACCACTCATTATCTGGGCCATGTGCAGGAAACATTGTTTTGAGAGGAGAGTGAAAGAGAGAGAGAGGGGCAGACAGAGAGACAGAGACAGAGAGAGGGACAGAGACAGAGAGGGGGGGGCAGGCTTGGAGAGGGACAAAGAGGGAGAAAAATGATTAAAAATGAGAGGAAACCAGAAAGAAAAAAGACAGAGGGAATTAATGCGTGACTGAAAGAGAGAGAATTTAGATTGTCTTTGAACCTGACTACAGCTGCTTTTGCTTCTAATGAATGGTAAAAAGAAAGAGGGGAGGGAGCTGCTCAGACAAGACGGTCTTTGTTGTGCCTGCGCCAGAAAGGCAGTGAGAATGCAACAGATTCATGTCTTACAGGAAGTCTCCCAGATTTGTGGTGTTGAAAACTACTCCAAGTCAAACCCGCACTCTGACTTTTTCAAATTAATAATGTACAATTTGTGCTTTTTTGTGTCAACTCGTTAACATTCTTTCTTTCTGAATGCCTCTGAAGTATGTTTCTGTGTTTGCAACAACTAGGCTAAAAGTAACTAAGTAAACAAGTAAATGTTTTCATAAAGCATTTTTTTAGGTTACATAAGAAAAAACTGAGACTAATAAACAAAGAAAACAAAAGAAAGCAATCAGAATGCAGAGGTGGGTCTTAAAGCAGGTGTATGAAACCTCAGACATGTATGATGATACTAGACCCAGTGTTCCTGCCTTTTCCTCATTGTTGGGAATTGAAGCCAGCAGGACGTGGTTTACAGAAGCTGCCATCTTGTATTTTTGGGACTAGTCTGCACACTGTGGATGCGGAGCTTTAAGTCCAGGAAAAAGGTTGTGAACAGTCATTGTGTTACATCAGCTTTCTTTTAGGCGTGGAATAACTAATTACAGCTAAATATTTAAAAAAATATATAATATTTAAGGTTAAAACTACGTGAATCAACAAGAGTCAGAGCCTGAAAAAAATGAATTGAGGTGTATTTTTATTTTTTAACAAGGGCAACATCCTGTTTGTTTTCATAGAGAAGTGAGACTTAAAACTTGTATTGGGACCAGCCTACGGGCACACTGTTTCCCTCCTGTCTTCTACTTCCGTAAGTCTATATTGGGTCCAGTATACAGTCGTTGCATTCAACAAATAAACACTTTTTAAAAGAGGTGAGTCTCCAGCTGTGATTAAAGAACACAAGTTAGCTTGCCATCTCAACTCCCAGAGGAAGACTGTTTTGTAGTATGGGACCCAAGACAGAAAACACAATGTCTCCTCATACCTTCTGAAACAACTGGAAGGCCTTGATCAGTAAATCTTTGAGGTCTAGAAGGACTGTGAGGGTTCAGTCGCAGATACAAGTGAGGGCCTGATTGGTTATTGCTTAATAGAGAAGAAGGAGGAGCTTAAATTGAATCCTGAATTTTATATGACTATAAACTATGATTATGAAGCAGGATTTTGGTGTCATGCAGCTGAGTTTGAACCAAATGCAGAAGAGAAACAGAGTCTTGGGATGCATTCACACCAGCCCTGTTTAGTCCACTTTAATCTAACTCTAGTTTGTTCGCCTAGAAAGTCCGGTCCGTTTGGTGAGGTGTAAATGGGCAATTAAACTCTGATGCAGACCAAAAAAAGCAAACTCTGGTTCACCTAAAAACTAAGGTCTCGGTTCGGTTGAAATGGATTTGAATACAGTATGTGGTTTATAATTAAGATATAATTTTAATAATCTTGCTTTAATTAGAAAAATTCCTCATCTGGACTGACAGTTTAATGTGTTGTGTGACATTTTAATTCAAGCAAATGCATCAGAATATTTAAAATGCAGATTTAAGTTAAAGTTGGGTGTTAAAACCCAGAAAACTACAAGCTGTTTGTGTTTTTGTCTATCAGGTGTAAGTTGTAAGCTGTTAAATCTAAATAATTGTATTTATGGCAGCTAAAAAGGCCCATCAAATACCTGAGGAGTTGAACTTTCTCATCTCCTCACATTATTTTGTGGAACAGATGCTTCACAGACAGGTCAATTTGTAAGTTTGTGGTCATCTGAAAATGTCAGCAGGTAGATGTCAACAGTTTTGCAGTAATAATCAGCAATTCTGGATTATTATTCAGTGAAGGAAACACAGTTCTATGACAATTCACTGTGTTTAACTGTGGTGTGCATGTGATTGTAGCTTGAGTTGTGAAGATAATCTTACATTAAAAAAAAAGCATCCTGCAGAGAAATGATCCATTTTTTTCTCCTATTATAATGCATAGTTAGCTTGGTGTGTTTTACAAATGTAGTTTTTATTTTACATTCATATCTTATAATCTATTACTTACTTTATGATACAAGAAAGTTGTATTTATTCAGCAGTATTTTGTTCTCACTAACCATGCACAAGCAGCTTTAGGTTAGGAAAGGAATGTGATTTACATATTAGCAAATAATGAATTATTACTGTTTGCCAATATGTTCATAAAACATTATTCACCTTAACTGAAAACTTAGCATGCAATGGTGTTTGGAACAGAGAAAAGAGAAAACAGATGTTACACAATAAATAAAATGCCTCTTCAGTTTAAATGGTCTCAGTGTTTGAGTTCAGCATTGAGTAATGATTATTCCAGTCAGTCGATCAGAAACTGGCTCACAAAATTCTGATAAAAAAATATGTGTTATATTTTTCTATATTTTTGTTTCTCTTTTTAATTTAGTAAGCTTTGGTTACATAATCAACAACAGTTTTTGGTTATCCTTCAATACTGCTTCAAGTGTTTTTAGAAGACAAACAAGACATTAAATCTTTTACCCACTCTCAGCATTAGGTCATGGCTCTTTTACTAATGCGCTAAAGGAATTAACTGGGGTGAGCTTAACTGCAGCCCTTGTGTCCAATACCTGCACTTTTGTAGTTTGAGCACCAAACTCTAAATACTGCTCTGTGCACCACAGGTCTTGAATGTGGTTGAGATGCTAATATTAGCTCATGCTCACATTAGCTGAGTCATCTCCTCTGTGTCCTTGGCTTATTAACTGATTTAGGCCTGATTAGATCAGTCTTGGAAGAGCTTGCACGGGCACATGTACATGGAAAATTTGAATATCAAAATGGAATTGCTTGACCAGTGAAAACTAGATTAATTCAAAATGTTTGCATCAAGGTGTAGGTAAAAACAGATGACTACACATATTTTTAATGCACCTTGCAGCATTTAGAGCCATTTATGACATTAACTATAGCTCATGTTATGCAAACACATTTTGCAAGTCAAAGCCACTTATGTTGAGAATATGTGATGCCCCCTTTTTTCTCTGCTTTGGTTTCATTTGGCTTCATGAGAATATTAGCATAGGTATTGATTTTGCACTTTGTTAGATAGAGTTTTTGTTAGCCCCTATGTGTACTTAATGCCACAATACTAAGAATGAAGGCAAGCTGTTTTGTTACAGTACTGTAATTTTCATGCAACTGTCTTTCCAGTACAAGCTACAGACACACTTTAGATATGTCAATTGGAAGACATAAAAATATTTTCAAAGGTTTAACTTTTACTGTTTACCTGTCCTATTTTTAATCCTGCAAACTCAGTCAACATCCCTCCAAAAAAAATGCCTTTTTTTGCTACGATGTTGAATATCCCGATGGCCTTAAAGCATAGGGATGTCTTTTTGGCATTGAAATTTACTCTTTTTGCCAAAATAAAACAATCTCTTTCATACCATCGTTGTTGATGATGAGAGCGCGTTGCACTCCTGCTTCTTCCTATTTGAACGTGTTGCTCTCGCCTACTGCGAGCTGTTTGATCAGTTCAGAACACGATGTTACAATTTGACATAGTTGTCTTGGTAAATAAGAGAAAGTTGTTTTGGTGTCTGTTTGATTTAGTCAGCCAACGTAAAACATGTATGCCTGCGTGTCCTCCTTCCACAGGACTAAGCGTTTCTACCTCTCTGTCTGTGTGTGTGTGTGTCTGTCAGTTTCCTCTCGAGATGTTAATTCCTTTCCTCCGTGTTGTTGCCATGCTTCCACCAGCAGTATCTGCACCAGGGAGACGAAGACATATTGGTGTTAATGAAAAGCCCTCCTAAACTATCCTCCCCACATGAATGTTTAAACACGCTTGTCATAACATTCATTCGCTCACACATGACAGCTAGCATCTGCAGCTGCCTTGCTCGTCCTCAATATTTTATTATAGCATCTCCCCTAACCCCACACTAGCACAATGGCTGTGTGTTAGCCAACTGAATTGTAATGACTCAAAGCAGGCTGTGTTCAGACCAACTGACAGCACAGGCCATACATAATGAATTCAGAGACACTACAGGCCTCATAATGGTACATTTAGCCAGTCTTAAATATGAAAAGAAGAAAAGAAAAGGCTAAATGAAGGGTAGATTGTTATACAAAATGGTAGAAAACAGATAGATATATAGACAAACAGATCAGATTTAAAAAAAGCAGTAAGAATGTAAGGCGGGGATTCAAAGAACACCAAAAAAAAAAATATCCAAGTGCATTTTACTAATCAGAAGTCCCATAACACTTCAGGTCAGTATTTGAGACCTTGGGGATTTTGACAGAGATGATTCACCATGGCAACGGTTGGTCTGAACCCTTCATCACTTATCAACCTTCCTTACTGCCTCTCTACCAGTTTTATTAGATGTACAATTGAAATGTTTTGCCTCAGCAGAACATGTACACATGACCATATTGTCCAAACTGAAAAAGTGAAACCAAGGCATATGTGGTTCAAAATCAGTGTTTTTCTGACATAATAGTAACGAGCTTCATGTTGTGTGGGAGATGAGGGGACTTACTGTATAAGCAAGCAGTAAGAGTAGTCAAAATCACACGTTGTAAAGTCCAATTAATATTAATGCAGAGCTGATCACCTAAGGGAGATATTGTTTGTAGGCAAGTTTCCTAAAGGGGAGGGGGTTAGAGGGCTCTCTGTTTCTTCTAAAATATGTATACAGACTTGGATAAATATGTTGGTACTCCTACAGTTCATTGAAACAATGTTTAATTTTACTTGAAAAGCAATTCAGTTAGAAGCAGCTGGCAAAGGTATGTATGTATGCCTTTATCTTGTCATAGAGCAAAAACTCATAAAAGGAAATGATTTGTTTTTTATTTTACAAAAAATATCCTAAAATAGTATAGCTACATTTATTAGAATCCTTAAAGAGACTATTAATCAATGCATTATTGCCATGTTTTAAACTAAATGGATGACCTTATTTCGTATCATAGATGCCTTCAAGCCCTTTAGCAGCCATTCAACCTTTTTAAAGGGAACAAACATGTCACTGGGTAGGATCGTTTTCTGCACCACACCAGACATGGAGCAGAGAAAGCAAAGGTGAGAACTGTCTGAGGAGCTCAGAAAGAAGATTATAGATATCCTTATTAAAGGTAAAGGCTACAAGAACATCTCTGAGTAGCTTCATGTTCCTGTGACCACAGTTGCCAATATTGTTAAAAAAGTATAAGGTTTATGAAACTGTAGCCAACCTCCCAGGATGTGGACACAAGTGAAAATGCAGCCCTAGGTTGGTCAAATAGATGGTATGGATGGTAGCGAAAGACCCATGGAAACTATTCAAAACCATTCAAACCGAACTTGTCACTTTTTGATCACAGCATCTGTCACCTTTTGAATCATAATGGGCTTCATGGAAGAAAACCATGGAGGGCTTCACTATTGACAGAAAAAAACACATAAAAGCCAGATATGAATTTTCCAAAATACATGTTGACAAGCCCAACATTCCTGAGACGAGTTTCTGGAACTGATGAGATAAAACTGGAGCTTTGTGGCCAGTCACATCAGTTGCATATTTTTGATTATTGTGGAAGGGTACCATCAAACTTATGTGTCAGTACATGCTACTTAAAGCTGCTTCATTTATTTTATTCTGCTTTATTGCAAACTAAACTTCATACAGAATTTATTTCTTTAGTTGTCTCTGGCTAAATGGGCTATATTAAAGCTAATTTTAACAGTCTTGTTTACATTATACTTTAATATATATAAAAAGTTATTATAAAATCAACTATAACTGAGGTCTACTGTCTTTCTTTGTGTGCCAGCGATTATTGGGTCTGTCATTTATACGACAATGTGTGATCAGCTTAGCACAGTGCAGCACTTATCTGTGTAGGTCTCTAGCTTCTGCTGATCTGCATAAGTAACTGTGCCACACATAAAGCCCCTTCTAAATCAGTGTTAAAGCCTTGATAATAGACCTCACTGACCAATTGATTGTCCTTCATATGTTTACAGCTCACTTTAATTGCCTCAAAAATACCATTTATCAGCCGAGAGCGTTCATGTATGCATGCATGTGTATGTGCAAGCATGCCTCTCCATCGACAAAAAAAGTCTATTGATTTATCAGCATCTGGATTTGTCCCGTTCACCATACATAAAACCCCTGCGTATGTGCTGCTCAAAATGGGAAATGGCCCCATCGATTCCCTTAAGTTGGAGCCCAAATGCTAAAGATTTTTGGATAAGCTTTCTCATTACTTAAGCTGAAATCAATAGGGGGGAGCATGGGTGTAATGAATGAACGGGCCACAGATCAGATGAGGTGTGCTCATCCCTGGCCTGTCCTGGTCGATCTGTGTGTGTGTGCATGTGAGTGTTTGTGTGTGAGAAACTAAAGAGACAGAGTGAAACTAAAAATATCTGACTCTTTGTACATCACAAACCTTTTTCCTTAGCACTCACAGCTGAAGACTATTTTGTGATGGGATCACACCAACTGCAGCACCAATGAGTCTTCTGGCCTCACTTGTTTTCAGAGTTGGCTTTCAATCTCTACATGCAGGCAGACAAAATACAGTTGTGGGAATTCACAACTAGATGCCACCACTTTTTACTAATACATGCATTCATTGTCTGTTGTTTATCTGTGGTTGGGTCATGAGAGCAACAGGTCTAGGAGGGAAACCCAGACACCCCTCTCCTCAGAGACACTCTGAAGCTCCTCCTGTGGGATGCCACAGTGCTCCCAGGCCAAAGAGGATAAATATATCCCTCCAACTGGTTCAGTGTCTTACACAGGGTGTCCTCCAAGTGGGACATGCCTGTCAAACCAAAGGGTGCATTTAGGAGTCATCCAAATCAGTTGTCCAAACCATCTCAGGTGACTCCTTTTAATGAGGAGGAGCAGCAGCTCTACTCCAGCTTCCCCTCAGATGACAGAGCTCCTTCATTTCCGCCGTTTGTGTCCAGGATCTTCTTCTTTTGGTCATGATCTATACCTCATGAGAACTGGTGAAGGTTGGAATGTAGATGGTCCAGTAAAGTGAGAGCTTTGCCTTTGGTTTAGCTCCTTCATCACTACAGACCATAGCAACACTCTGATTATTACTGACAAGGCCCTGATCCATTTATCTATCTCCTGCTCCATCCTCCCATCACTCATGATGGATGGAGCAGTCCACATTTTCCCAGTTATTAATATATTAAAACACAATATTTTGTAGATTATATCTGTTCTACAGTTTCCAATACAGTAGGTGTCTTTAAGATCATATCTCTTCATGATCATTTGTTTCTTAGCTGATGTTTGATATTAAATTGTAATCAATTGTTCCATATTGTGTCAAAAGTTTAGGTTCTTTCAGAACCTCAGATGCCAAAATTAGTAAGTTGTATAGTTTAAAATAGTTTCAGTAAAATCTAGATCAAAGATAATTCTGTATGGGCATCTAATATGCAGTGCATGTGGTTGTGTGTCAGCCATTTGAGCAAAAGTTGAGTATATACATACACACACGCACACATAAAAAAACCAACCATTCCTCCCAACCACAGCCACTTTGGCTAACCTTTTGGATTTTCCACTTTCCATTCTTTCCCCTTTTTTGAAATAGTAAAATGACACAGAGTGGTGTATCTCAACTTATTATTCTTGACCAAGTCTGCAGACATTACTTTTCAAAGTTACCAGACAACTACAAAAAGACTAACTTTGCGGTTTGGCAAACTCATGGAATTACCTCTGTTATATAAATACAACTAGTACTGTAGACACTTATCATCTCAGCCATTGAAAGCCTGGGTATCACCAACTTTTGTAAGTATTTCAAATTGTTGGATTTTAAGTTTGGTTGATAAAAAATATGGTAGTTAATAAATGTCACATGAACATGAAGCAAGCTACTTCAGAGCTGTGTTTCTGGAATACAAATATACATAAAAAGAGCAATCAATAAATTGCAAATATCAGCTGTATCAACAGAGAGCACAAATATGTTTCTAACAAGCCCTACTTTCTAAAGGCTGATTAATACTTTGTGAAAGGTGAAGAAATCTGCTCTCACTGACTTAGTTGTGTCATGAAAATCCCTTAATTTTGTTCTCACAGCAGCTCTCTGAGCTTTTTCTGTGCACAATGTCTTGGCAGAACTTTTCCTCACAGGGATATGCGCCAAGTATTGTGTGACTGGTCAGAACTTTGTTGTGGGAGTGTTTGTTTGTGTGGAAAAGTGAGTGAGCTTTAATGGAGTCATTTTGCTTCGGCTGCTCTGCTTAAAATCAGCTGGCCAAGACTGTTACAAAATACAGCCATCTTTACAACTGCTCCAGCAAAACTTAAAAAGACAGTCGTACAGTTATTTTGCATGGAAGAGACTGTGCAGAGACACAGGTGGCTCTCTGTGGCTGTACTGGCCAGGAGGAAGTGCTCTTCAGCCAGGCAGCATAGGGACATTTCCCTTCGTTTGCTTGTTATTGTGCACTTTCTGTCGGAAACAGTGGCAGTCTCTTCATGACAAATTTGCAAACGGAAGCAAAAATCTGTACAGGAATGAAGGAGTGGAGACCCCAGTGGGAAGAAATGTGTTCATGCTGTGGGGAGAAGGGAGGGGCTTCCCAGGAGTTCTGCGCTGTAGTTTTTCTTTGAGTATGAAATGTTCACGAGAAAAAGAACGTCTTGCAAACATGTAAGCAAGAGCCAAATTCTTCAGTTCTCCAGCAGTATAAATCCAGCTTTGGAAAAAAAATTCCTCCTTCACCCCTTCACTCCCCTATAAGGTGTTCCATCTTTTTAACTTATAAATATGGAAGACCAAAGATGATGAGATTCACAGACAAGAAAGGAATCAAAATCTATTGTAGCGTGTCCTTTTCCCCGTGTAAAGTTTGGATTAAATGTCACACATTAGCATGTGAACTTTTAAATGAGCTTGTTTGCTCTCCACGGTGTGGGGCATGTAAATATCCATCTTGAGTATAGAATAAGGATTGCTCAGTAGGGGGTTAGGTAGGGGTGGGGGTGATGGGGTCCAAGAACTGAGATATCTGAGGTTTTTCACTGGCAATTAGGCCCCAGCAAGGGACTGGTACCAAACAGCTCTATTGACCAGTTGCGCTACACCTGAAGTGGCAGAATTTTTAAGGATCTCTGACGGCAGTAATGTCTTCTAAATATTAGAGAGGAGGTGATTGACAGCTATGACTCTCAGCTACTAACACACCACATTTTAGCTCAATATCTGTAAAACTGGTTAAAAAAGGTAATCATTTGAAGATGTTTATTCAGTGATTGTTTTCTGGAGTGTCATTTAAACACATCAACTGGTTTATGAGATGTTTTGCTAACAGGCAGACGGACAGATGAATGGGGCTGTGGGAACTTGGCTGTGGTCTTGTGATCCTGAGGCTGCAGGTTTAAGTCCAGGTTGTGTCAGGAAGGGCACCTGGCTTAAAAACAAACACACAAAAAAAAAAAACACTTTGCAAATCCTCTGTGTGAGTTGACTTGCTGTGACAACCCCAGACAGAAAGGAGCAGCTGAAAGAAATATAACAACAGACAAACACACACATGAACGCCTGCCTCTCATGGCGACAGACAATAATAAATCAGCTGTCAAGAGTCGAAAGTACTTATGTACTTTAATAATTACTTATTATATTCTTCATTTATTTACTTCCTATTGAACCTATAGAATGTTGAACCAAGAATATAGCAATGATCATAAAAAATAGTTCTAAGGTGCTGGTGATAGCTAAAGTATATTCAGTTTAAAAGAGCAGTCAGGAATAACCTCAGGGTTTTGATTTTACAATGTGTGCAGGTGTATGAAGACACTTGAGCGTGCTATTGATAGTAACAAAACCTCCTTGCAGTACATGTCTGCATGATTTTTTTCATCGACCACAATTCCCTTTGTTTTAAAATACGAGTCTGCTTATTTATTGACACAATTTCCTTCCAGTGAAGGGCTCGTGTCTATAAAACACATTAGAATCATATTGCAATCTTTGCTTACCCAGGAGCAGCGTCATTGTTCTATTATACTCAGTGAACAACAGCATCACAGCCTGTTATCAATCCAATATCTCATAATGTGCTCTATGCTCGGTCATTTTGAATATAAAAAGATCTTTTGCTCTTATTGTACCATATTTCCTATATTTAGTATTAATCTCTTGTACTGACATGAATCTGACACATCCAATATGATATTTGATTTAGTTGCTGTTTTTGTTTATTTTCTTGGTCTCTAGGTGATATTGGATACATGTGCCGAGCCGGTGCAATGTTGGCTGTTTCATCGGAGTATAAAAATGATTTAGTGTGTACTCAGCACGCAGTGTCATTGACTAGCTTTAATTTCACTGCAAGGGTGGGCTTTATTACTCTGGTACTCTCCAAATGTGTAAGTGTGTGTGTGTAAGAGAAAGAAAAATGGAATGAGATCGAATGATTCTGTGCATATATCTGTCTTTTTTAATGCTCAGCAGTGTAGCAGCGTACCCCACCTGTGCAGACACACACAAAGTTTTTTTGTTCACAAATTATAACCAGGAACTCATTTAAGTTATAATGAGACAAACACAGTGGATTTTAACTACTAACACAATTATAATCTATAGAAAACCATCAATAAACATTACTGTTACGATTGAATTGGATCCTGGTTGTTCAGTTTGTTCATATAGTTCAATTAAATTCCACAAAATTCTTTTAAGCAACTAGATTTCTCTTTTAGTCTTTACCTTTAAAAGCTCTATATTCGTTTCCAGTGTCTGTCAAACATTTTTTTTGATTAGGAATGGCTCATGTTAAAAACTGTTTTGGAAATCAGTCTCACTTTTTAAAATTATGTTTATTTCATTAATCGTGTTCTATACTTGATTCCTCTGTTTAATTTGCTAATTAAAAACTGAAAAAAAAACTGTTCAAAGAGGCTGAAGGTGAACAAATTTCCTCCTAACAATTCAATTCAGTATTTCAACATAATTTAGATGTTTTCTTTGTAACCTTAATAATTACTTATTTTAACATGACACAAGAGGATATTTGTAATCTCAATGACCTTTTAATGTAAAAGAAAAATAATCTACACTCTCATTGAAATTTGTACAGAAATTAGCTGTTTATATGTATATATATAGTTTTCCTATATTGTTAAAAAGATTACAATTCCTGTCAAAAAATGTAAGCATTTTTTTAATTTCACTTTTTAAAAGCTTGTTATTGTTCACTACCTTAAGGCATATTATTTAGGTATTCCATCAAAAATAGCTACTTTACATTTATTTCATTAATTGTTTCTATTTTACTAGAGTAAGTGTGGTAACATTTTTGCCCAGTGTGGCTTGATGAATCTCAAGATGATAAATCTTTAACTTTAAAGTGTTTTTTTTTCGTAACCTAGCAAATCTGCCTACTTTCATTTCAAAAGTTTAACCCAGCAGAATAATTTATAAATGTGGGGACTGCTGCCAGAGAAAGTTGAGGCGGAGGTGGACAACATAATAATGTGGCCGCCCAAGAATGCAGTTTTGCAAACCATGCACACAAAATAAGCTGTGATATTCAAAAAGCTGTAACTCAATATGTAGCCACATCATGGCTCGCTGGTCGCTTGGTTGCAAATATTGAGCCTGCATTTGAAAATCAGCCTATTTTCCAACTATTTTCCAACAGCTGCAGCCCAGTGAGATACTACCTTAACAGGGGTGAAGGTCTAATCAATTTTTAGCCAAATTTACTAAATGAATGTGAGTGATATTTCTTTTTTCTGTCTTTCTGTCTGCATTTCACTTCACGGCTGCAGTATTTTCAGCCTCTTCAGCATGTAATTATCATTAAGTAGAAGAATCAATTACATCAACACTTGGGAAGGTGCTCACATCATACACAGGCCACACTGGTCATCCCAGTTCAAGAAACCGAGGAGCTCCACTTTGCCTTGACAAACCTGACTTCTGATCAAATGCTACAGAACCATAATCATGTTTGTGCCACTGAATTCTTTAACCTTTGCGTGACCCCGCTGAATGCCAGCGGCCCAATCACAGAACCTAATTGAATCTGCTCGGCGGCGCCCCCTCAACTGATGAAAAAATAAAATTGGAGGTGAAAAATGAATACAATGGTAGAGAGAAAGAGAGAGAGAGGAAGGGAGGTGATGCTGGTGGTGGGGGTTGCAGTGCAGCTTGATAAATACACAGACATACTCACAAACACACAGCCAGACATGTACACACAATCACACCTTTTTTTTTTTTTAATACGGCAGGAGAATGGGGAGTGGGAAATGACAGAGAGTGAGAAGGAAAGAGGTTGGGCCCAGGTTTTTCATTACCCCCCCGGCCTATTTGGAGGATATTCCTATAAGATAATCTGATTTATTTGCAATTTTCCTTTAAGCGGCTTAGTGTTTACCTCCAAGATTAATATTTTTCTCTGTTATTAATATTAGACTGTAATTAGGAGTTATCCGTCTCGCTTTTCACCGGTCCATGGCTGGCAGGCAGCTAGCTGGAGGAAGCTCTTGTTGCAGCTCCCTTGTTGTGATCCTATTTCCCAAGAAAAAAAAAAAAAGCACAAAAAGAAATTAAGAAATTTTAAAAGGAGGACAGAGGATGAAGAATAGGGATGTTGAACTACAGCATACTGTATACCTGCTATTATGTCCAAGAGTGTGTGCAGGTTGCTGTGGTTGCAGGAACGTACAAATATGTGAGTGTGTGTGTGTTTGGTTGATGTGAGTGTGTATGTGTGACAGTGTGATGGTCCCCTCTGATTGATAAGGTGTCTGTGCCGGCTGCAGATTGCTCTTGCTGATTGCTTCTGAGAGCTCCAGCTGATTTATAATCAGAGCAGGATGAAGGATTGGACTGTGGATTGCTTATCTGTTTACCCCCACCCCCCCACCCNCCCCCACTGCCACCACAACATAAACTGAGAAATTATCATGTTGAACACACGCGCTCACACACTTCTTATTAAGTGCATTCGGAGACAAACACACACTGACCTAAAGAGCATGCACAGCTTTACTCAACAGAAACCTCATATTTTTAAAACTGCTGAAAAGAATGCAATCAGTTTTAAAAGACACGAAAGGAACATTAAAGGAAAAGTGAGTTTTATCTATAAATATATACTGTATTAAGGGTGGGAATCTTAAGGCACCTCTCATTTTGATTTGATTAAGATTCAGAGGACTACAATGCAATAATAAAACGATTATCAATGCATCTCCATGCATCCATAGTCACACTGTAAACAAAATCTGAAGCGTATATTTTTTCAGACCTAAAAAACATATTTTGCTCTACAGTTCAGAATAAAAACAGTTTTTATTCAAACAAGATTTTGCAAACTATATGAACAAAAAAAGGCCAAATGTTGAGTACAGTGGCATAAGATTGTGTGGCAATCGATGCTATCTTACCTTCTTTCTTCAGTGTTTTCATGACTTCATTTTTGCTCTTGCTGTAGAGTGTGGGACTGACTGTGATGATCATGTTTTATTGTGGCTCCAAAGTGATTTCAATTACTGAACGTGGATGCAAATATGTAAAAGTTGCTATGGATTTTGCAGTTTGCTTAGCCTTGTCCAAGATAGGTGGAATATCTGAGGTCACTCACTCGCTGATCCTTATGTTAGCATATATATATATGTATGTGTGTCTGTGTGTATATGTATGTATTTGGCAAAAATGTCTCATTTCCATGCATGACCATATGTTCTTAAAGTCTTCACTGTGGTGAAGTTTGTGTAAATGGATAAATGTGGTTTTGGTTAATCACAAAATATCATGTTTGAACACTACAAATAATAACGCAAAAATAATAATTATAAAAATTCTTCTATACTATGTGATACCAGTTTGCCAAGCCAGGGTGCAAGCAAGCAGTTTTAAGTGCTGACAGCTTTTGTGTACCCCTCAGTACTGGGTCAAAAACTCAGCGAGTGTGTGTTAATGTGTGCCTGTCTCTTCATCCTTCTGTTTACTATTTTTACCTGTCTCTCTGACTTTTTTTTTTTTTCTGTACGACAGTTGTTCATAATTGCACAGTGACAGAATCATAAGAGAAGGACAAAAACACAAAGTACATGAAATACAGACACACAGAGAAACGAACTGACGAATGGCAGCAATTAGATGGGGAAACCAAGCATGTGAGGACAGAGGAGCGCTGAGGGGCTTCAGCTGCAGTATGGAACGTGTGTGCCAATGTTCTACTGTATGTGTTTGTGTGTGTTTAGAAGGTTTTTTATCCTTCTAATGCACCATCTATCTTGTCTAAATATCAACACTGTTTCATAAGTCACTGGACAGTGATAGAGGTTGGGTGCAGCTATTTGTGTGGTGGTGAAATCTGCAATTGTACGCCAAACAGAAAAAGAAAGGTCTGGATTCTAACATCATTAAAAATGAACAAAAATAAAAGATGCTTATAATTTCTGTCATACACTTGCACTGTTTCTGCCTTTTGAGTTGACACTGACACCAAGACCTTGAGATTTGTCTGTCTTTTTATTCTCTTCACATTTGATGGATAACCTCCTCACTGCAGTAAGAGCAGTAGTCACTTCTCATCTTGCTTTTTAATGTGAGCATTCATCTTTTAATAAAATTCCAGTAGCCTTTTCTCTCTCTTAATTAATCGCAACTTTACTCCAATTGCTGCATAAAAGGTAGAGTCTATTCCCTTGTACTGTAGTTGCCTAAATTTCCAAAATTCCCCATCTTGTATTTACAATGTCAGCTGGCTTTTACTTGGTTTTGATGTCTGGCATGATGCACAAGTAATTTAGCCTTGTCTCACAATCACATTCAGACCAAATTAAAGAGTTCATATTCGTTCCAGCCTTGCTTTTGTGCTCGTTTAGATAGCGCTGCTGAAATTCATATTTGAAAGTCACTATTTATGAGCTCCAGTGGTTTAGTAATAAAACAGTCAAATCAAGCCTGGTTTAGTTTTACAGTGATATTTGAGATACACTGTAGAAATTATTTGTTAACCATTTTACTTCTGCATCTGTGTGCAAAACAAAACAGACTGACAATACATTTAACATTTGTTTGTGTTAATAGTTTATTTTCCCTTTGTGTTAGCAATACTTGTGTATTTCCAAAAAAAAAAAGTGGAGAGGAAAATCCTTTTCTCCAGTTGTCCCTCAGTGGATACTGTATCTGGAATTGTCTATATGTTTGCAAATATGAATTGACACAACTCCCAATCAATAGGATTTTAATGTGACACAAAGCAGAAGTTCCACTTTGTCACCAGTCCACAAAAAAGGAATCAGCTTTTATTCTTGTATTTGCCATCTTCATCTTTTTCTTATTGTGTCAGTTTTAAGTGTCTGCTCCACGTCTTTTTTCCTGTTTTTGATGTATTTTCATGGCAGCGTTATGGAGCCACATACAGGCCCGGCATAGTTGCTACAGCATTTTGAGTTCTTCTCTGTTTCCCTGTGGATGAAAACATTTTGTAGAAATGGTGCCGTGTTTCAGGGTCTTTTTTAGAAACAGCAAATGAAAAGACAGGGTTTCTGCATGAACCTCTCATGCCAATAAGTAGCACTGTGTGTGTGTGTGTGTGTGTGTGTGTGTGTGTGAACAGGAGTGAGAAAGAAAAAGAATACAGGTCTTCAAAATAAAACAACTTCTTATTTACATGCAAAGTAAATGCATAAAGTGAGTTCATATGCTGCATGTAGCCTATGTATAGTGTCTGTGAATAATATGAATGAGTGCTGTGCGCTTGTGTGGTAACCCTGTATCGCTGGCAAGCTCATTTCTCTCAGAAATCAAAGTTAAATGGGTCATCTATCATGAGAATATGTGACTGGGACTCTTGTCTCTGCCATGCTCTGTGTGTTTCCTTGTATGTGTGTGTGTGTGTGTTGCTCACATGCAAGGTGTGTAGTGCAAGAGCAGTATGCCTTTGCAGCTGTATGTATGTGCACACAGACAGGTCTTTGTGCTCATGTGTGTGTATGTGGCGGCCACTTGTCTTTGCCTATGCCATGATTAATGGTTTACATTGGGCTGTTCAGCCATGCATGTTTCTTGGTTTATCGTTTTATGCTGTCTCCAATTAAAGCTCCATAACTTGAGTGATGGCTTCACGCCAGTGTCCATCAATAGAGGCCATCAGTGGCCTCATGTATTCAGGATATGGAAGCCACACACTAACTAATATCCTCTTGTGTCAGAGCTATTGGGCAGTCTGTGTGCATGGATATACAAATGCACAGCATATGTGTGCATAAAATGAAAAAAGGAACTTTTTTTTTAATGATCTATTTTACTTTCTAAAACCTATGAAATCAAAGATATAAAATAATTAGCACTTTATTATCTTATGAATAGCATTCACCAAGCAATCAATAATAGATTTGTGTTGTTTTTTTTAATCTACACTGTTAGGACAGCAAAACTGAAAACATAAATAAGTGTAAGTTTTTATATTCTTTACGTCAGTTCAGGATTTTGCATCATTTTGTCTTGCAGGTCTTGCAGGTCTGCACCAGTGAGGTGGTAGTTGATACATACATCTGGACGTCTGAGCTTATTCATGTGTGCACCACACAGACACACACACACACCTCTGTATCATTTCACGCAATATTATTTCTCATATAGCTGTAATGACATTAGGCCGATATGTTGATTATACTGTCGGAAAACAGCAGGCTGCTGATTGGGTTAGCGTATTACCTTATATCACATCTCTCCATTCATCCCTGTTTTTTTTATTTTTTTATTTTTTTTATTGCCCTCATTTTTCCAAATCAGATCCCACTTCCCCAGTTTCCAGGGCGAGGTTCCAGGCTATGCATGCAAGGTGATGTGAAGTGATATGATGATAAGACAACACACACACACAAAAAAAAGGAAAATGCTAAATCCTAAAGGTGGGCAGTTTTGTAATAGGAGGACAAAGCCTAGTGATGGGACAGTATGGTGTTCTTTTAGTTGAAAACTGCGAGCATAAATAAATATGCAATCAAGCTGACATCAGTCCAAATGAGAGCCCAGGTTGTACATGTGATGCTCTCTGCTCAGCGTGTGTTTTTGACAAATACATTTACTAGTTGCATAGATCAGTAAAGGAAACAGGCTGTGATTTAGTGAAGCCTCAGAATAAGAAGGAAGGAGAGGCAAGAAGGGAGATAGGTATTTTAAAGTGGGCTACTGAGATTGTTAGAGAGAATGAGGTTTCATTTGCAGCTGAGACAGTGAGTGATGATCTCTATGGTGTGTGTCTGTGTGTGTGTAGGGTTGTGATATATATGCTTTATTGTATGTGCTGTGTATGTTTTATACAAAAGGGCTGGTTCACATTTTCCTGTGCATTTCTTCTCTCATACCCATCTCTCAGTGATACACAATAGTGACTAAAATCTAAACTACCAGTAAACACTCCTCAGCAGTATGGATGCGCCTTATTTTCCCCTCTTGCCTTGCGAGTATGTACACACAAACATACACATACTCTCAGAGACAAACTGTATTGTTAGTTTAAAGGAAGCAAACATTACACAAAGCACCACTGGAAACAATAACTCTATGGTGAACCAAATCCTTTTGGTGCTCTTTAGGTCTTAAATACAGAAATATTAAACAAGGATGTTCCACTGGAAATTACTAATGGTGCTGCACAACACTGGGAGCACATTTACAGGTAATAATTTAGCCATGCATAGTGTGTGGTGGGACACACAAGCAGTAAATGGAAAAAAGATAACAATAAGTCACATCAGACATCCATAATATAAAGGCTGCTACACCACGTCATGGCTATGTGACACAAGGAGAAAAATGAACGCTGGTTATCTGGAAATTATAAAAAAGAAGGAGGGGGACGGATTTAATATTCAGCAGTGGCTGAAGCAGCTGGGGGATGGGAGGGAGAGAAAGCAGACCTACTGATGGGGGAAGGCGTTGAGGCGACGAAGATGATGGAAATTAATCAGTCCTATCATCTGCAAGGGAGTTTAGCCAACCACCTACCTCAACACGTTAGCGTCACTCAAAAGGAAACAGATTCTTTGAAGATGCTCATGCGTTCCAGACTTTGTAAGTAACTGTCTGCAAAGGATTCCATTGAAAGTATAAAAAATAGTTAACCATAATGATGACATTTCTTTGTAATTCTTTTGTTCTAATTACCTGGTTTGTAGGGATTTTACTTTTTTTAATCAAATACCACATTACTTCATCAATCATCAACATGTATTATATTACTAGACCAAATGGCCCCGCCTTCTTTTGTTGCTGGGACTGTTTTGTTAACAAAGGCAACGTTTTGTTTATTTACATGGGAGACTAAACATAAATCTTGTACTGGGAAGATCATGTAGGGACCCTGCTCCTCTTCCTGGCTTCAACTTCTGGAAACCCATATTGTGTCCATCTTTAATACATCCCAGTGCTCACAACTGGTTTTAATTTTCACCTCAGAGGAAGCAAAACTAAATCTAAACTGAGAGAATTCCACAGTTCTGACAAAAAGTTTATAACAATCAACAGATATGAGCTTAGTTTTCTGACGGAGTGTGGAGGGGATGCATTTTAAAAAATGAGCTCATTACCTCCTTCAAAAGAACAGTGACAATTTATATTTCAATAAAAAGCCTGATGTAGTGAATCAGGTAATACACGTACACATTTGGGAAATCTTTTGATGTTTACATATATTAAAAAAAACATTTTTGCAATTCTTTCAAAAAAAAATGTTTGGATATTTTAAAATTTAACATTCATGTGTTTACCTGCTTGCCCACCAACTTTAGTGAATGTTGGCTGCTAAGTGTCAAGATGACAAACAAACTTCTCACCTGTATTTCAGTGTTGTTTTTGTCAAAAACTCAACATATTCTCAAAACTGTTTGAGCAAATGAGCTGTATCACATTGTGAATCCTTGGATAATGTTCCTGGTTTACCCCCTAGGATTCTGTTTGCTAATTTAAATGTGCTATCATAGCGCTTCAATCAGTTTTCCACCCACTTATATTACATCTTTTCAATTATACAGATTACTATTGCTGGTAGAGCTTATTGAGCTGTACTTTTGATTCAAAGGCACAAGGCCCATTGAGGCACAGGCACTGACTGATACACACACACAGACACACACACAAAAATGCGCGAGTGCACACCACTTGATCTGCATATCATTATGCTTTTGATTCAATGCCAAGGTTTCTCCGAGAAAGACATCAGAGTCAAATGGAGCGAATGTGCGCACAACACCTGTAGGATTTGTGTGTGAATGTGTGTGCCCATGAGAGAGGCAGCTGTGAAAGCTGCACCTGTTTAATTGAATTAGCCTTGTTAATGTATTCACACAGGCTGCCAAAAAAGCATGGCATCAACAAGCTCATTAGAGCAATTAGTTAATTAATTGTCTGCATGGCAGTGGCTTCCCAGAAAGCTGCGTCTTCATTATCTGATGTCTGGCGTCTGTTGGGTTATTGAATGAGAGCTGATAATACATTATGCCTGCGTGCTCATACATGTCCTCAAATGTTATATGTTTCTTTGTATGTGAAACCTATATGTGGTTCTTTTGGGTGAGAGATGCACATATGCGCATGCATCCTTGTGTGTTTGTCTGCGTACGGTATGATTTGAGCATGGTGGCCAATATTGGTGTGCATATTGCATTGAAAGGTTATGTGGGGACCGTCACTCCCACAGGTAAAGATAGAGCAGTCCTCCTAGCCACTTTCTAATCTCTCTTTTATTAGAAGTTAATATCTCGCCCGCTCTTTCTCACTCCACACTCCCACCTGCTTAGAAATGGCCCCGCTCCATCTTTTTAATTCAATTATATTAGCCACCCTCTCTCTCCTCTCTCTTTTCTCTCCTCTCTCTGCGCCTCTAACTCTCAAACTCACATCTCTCTTTAACACTGTCTTTTCTTTTCTCTCGTTTTTTTTTTTTCTCAAGTCATTCCTCCTTTCATTGTCCTTAAATTTTCCATTTCTATTCTTAATCCTAGATGAAGGATAGGCCAATCAAGGATTTGCACACATCTCATCTATGTCTTGGCAAAAGAAAAAAAAAAAGAGAAAAGAAAAAAAACATGATGGCCAGGAAGAGAGAAAAAAACATAGCTGTGATAGGAGGAAGGTAAAAAGCAGGAGTTGAAGGGAGAACCCCAGGGGCGAAACTTTGATTGCTAAAGTAATGAGACTTGATCATATTGAGGTTTTTTCTCTCAATAGGAGCTCCACTAATAGGAAAGTCCAAGACTTAAGCACTCATTTGAAATAAAATCACAAATCTGATATTCTTTCTTCCGGACTTCAGCCAAGGTCCCGTAATCTCCGCTGGAGAATTACGACTTCACACAGACCACATGGGAACTTTTAATCATCTCTGATGGGGGCACATTTGAAGATGAGAAAAATCGCAGTAATGTATTAATTATGTAACAATATTATGAAGTTCTCAAAGTCGGCGCTTTAAAAGCCCTGAGCTATTGGAGGAATTCTGACAGGCATTGTGATTTTTAACTACAGTAACTGAATTTATAGTGCTGATATTTGTAGAACTTGCTTCTAGACTAGTAAGTAACTCAACATTTCTTTTGTTCTCTAAAGTTCACGTTTTTTTTCTTTTTTTTTGATTGATCTTGATTGCAGTTGCAAAAAAAACCTGATTGCATGCTATCAGATGAGAGCGATCACAACATCAAGACACATTAAATCCTCATATATTGGACAATTTATAATATTTAGAAGTTGGAGCTGTGTACCGGAGCAAATGCATAAGGCAAGCCCTTTTCATACATGTGATGTGTGACATTTACAGCCTCATCATTCAGATATAGGTCACTTTAACATTTTCCTCAAAGCTTTATTCACACATAGTGCTGCCTTTCCCCATGAGATTAGATAGTACATCAATTGTGGTATCCAGGTGAAAGTTGTCTTACCACATCTGCTGTTGCCATGACAATTTATATTAGGTTGACAAGTGTGTTATAGTTTTGAACAAAAAATCATAGTGATGATAGATGGAAGGTGTTCAAAAATGCCGCTTTACTACATGTTTAGACTTGCATATATGTCAAAGAGGAGATGGTGAAGCTTCTCCATGAATGAGAACAAACGTTGTATAAGACATTCTGCAAGATTGTTATTAATATTATTATTACAATCAGGTTCTGTGATACAAATAAGTCATAAAGCAGCTGGATTGGGATTAGTGCAATATTTAATTATTTTATCTGTTATTTATTTAGATTTTAATTGAAATGATTAGCAAAATAAAGTCAAAAAGTTACTAATGTCAGTCTATTGTGTAACATTTATTTTAAAAAATATCTTGAAGTAAAGGGATTTAAATGACAAATCGCAGTCCCAAGTACAGTGAAACAGTTGTTGGAGTTTATGAGATCTCATGGCTTTAATTTGATTTTCTGTTAATGGCAATAATATTTAAAATGTGTAGAAAATGTGCTTTTTTCCTTCATTTATCATCGGAAATCCCACTTGCATTATGAAGGGATTAACATAAAGAAGATGAACTTTTACATACTTTTGTATTTGCTTAACTTTAACAGCACTGAAATTTACATAATAAATTTCTTTAAGTTCTGTGAAACCCCATTTTATTTCCCAATAGTCTCACTAAAATTTGTGGATTTTTCAGATAAAAGAGTAACTTTAATTCAGTATTGTGGAACCGACTGTCTTTTAATCATTACCATCCGTTAGCAATGCTGTAAATAATTTACCCAATTGTAGGATGTTTTTTAATTTAGTGATACACTATGCTGAATGAGAGAATAAAGTATGTGTGACAAGCTTTTTTATGGAGACAAAAATGGATTGTGACAGTCTTATATGACTCTAAGTCAGTCAACTTCCAGATGTTAAAATAGCTCGAGAGAAATCAACAGATGTTGCAGTTTTTGTTACCAACTATAAATTCCCCCCCACAAGTTTTAAATCATTTAGTCTGGTTAAAATTTGCAACTGTCTTTGTTTGTAGATACACATTGAAATGTGTATGTCTGTTGTGGTGTAATGTGTTTGAGAGTTTTTGTTTGTGTGTGTGTTGATGGTTTGTGGGGCCTCCTTACTAATCTAACACAGGGCTCTTCTAACAGTGCTAATGAAAAGGGTCTTTGATTTGGTGAGGGGCTCTGATTCAGAGGGCCACACACACTCTCATTCATTCATAGGGTGAGGGGTTCAACCACTGGCTGCTTCCTTTGAAATTAGCCCTCTCCCACCCCCTCCCCCTTCATCAGCAGTAATTACTGAAGTACAGTGATGCACAGTTAACTGTTTTGTTTCAGTGAGTACACATATTTCAGTCTTACTGCTTTCCCTTTATGAATCAGTGCATTTTCACTTTTGATTTTAGAATTAGAGACATGCGGCTTTAATTGATCCTTTCATTGATGTCACCAGAAGAACGTACTCTGCCTTTGTGGAGACACACAACATTGTAGCAACAGTGAAAGCAATTGTCATATGAAGCTCAAACGTTTTATCAAGAGAAGTTGCAGTGTTTTGATGGGCTAGTTCCATACCAAATGCTAAGGTGCAATTTTGGTCTGTTTATTGGATGCATATGCTTTTAAATTTCCTCAAATCAAAGAAAATCCCTAGATCTCTCATAGACATGTCTTGTTACTAGCTTGTGGTGGCAACATGGATTATTTCAACACTTTAACGTCAATTTTAAAGATTTATGATGTACTGAACCCATCCACATTCAACACCAAACTTAGAGTGCCAACAATACATTAATCAAAGCCATACATTTATTTAAATGATCAAGCTTAGACCAAGCACCAGCCTGGTAATGTACTTCTAACTATTCACAATGTTTTACATTGAAAGTGTAAGCTACCTTAGGAAGTATAACAGTAAAAGACTAACCTAATATGAAGTAATCAGAGCACATGTGGACATAGTGTAGAGTTGAGTCTCATAAAATCTCCCGTGCAGTTCTTGACAACCATAATGATCATCTTTGTCTTGATAATCCTGCTGTTTTTGCTCCCTTGGTAATGATTTTGGCTGGTAAATGGTAAAATCTTTTCTCATCTCTTTGCCCCCAATTTCCACAGCTTCCAATCGCCTATAAACTTGGCATTTTGTACTGATAGAGCAAGCATTGCATGAACCGTGAGTGAAGCATCTATTGTTTTTCCTCCTACATGTCAAACAGGAAGTTTGCTGATGTCATTTGAAAGCCCCCTTTATGGTTATTGAGAAGGTTAGGCAAAACAAGTTAAATCATATTTAATAAAAAAACCTTCAGAATAACAGAGACAGAGACCTGCTAAGGAATAGTGAAGTGTTGATCCCAGATTACCCTTTCTGCATCTCCCATGCTATATCTTACACACATGATCTGGAAGTAAGCATAGTGATCTTTAGGAAACAACAATAAGCTAAATGGGAGACTACCACAATAAAAAATGAAGTGTCAAAATCAGTAATTTAAATTACTTGAAAGAGATAAAACTTTAATGCAACATAAAAACAATACCTACCATTGTGCTGGTATAGATTCTCAGTCATCCTGTTTGACTTCTCTTTAACATCAGTGCAAAAGAAAAGTTTTTTTTTTTACTTTATTGAATTGAGAAAGCTTCTCAGATGAGAAGCGAAACGTCTTCAACCACAAAATAGAAGTCCAGTTGTTTTTGTTTGTAACCCCTGTTTTTTTGGAAATACCTACCATTGTTTAAAATATATCTTTTGCTCATTCTGACTTATCCAGAAATATTTAGATGAACAAATGTTCCTTAGCAAAATACTTTTATTTTATATAGTTTTAATTTCATATTGGTCAACCTTATTAGTACAAAATCGAAACTTTGCGAAATGACACTTCTTTATATGTTGGTGTGTGTTCAAATTTTTGATATGTTTATATGATTTCAGATTTTTCTATTGAAGTGATGTTAAAGAAAAGTCAAACAGGATGACTTGACCTGGGAACTTCATAAGTCTCTAAAGAAGAGTTGCACAATCAACAGCTGTTCTACTGCAACACAAAGAAAACCTGACCACACTGCAGAACAAAGTAGAAAGCACACACACTCTCTCACACACAGATGAAGGGAAATCTTCTTAAAATAAGGAACAGAATTGGGCAACGTTCTCTAAATCAAATCCAATGTGGAACATAAGGGAATTCTCCTCATTTTTCACTTCCTTTAAAGTTAATCATCTGTCCTTGGTCTCGCTTGCTTCCCTCCCTCCTTTCTTTTGCCCTCTCTCCATATTTAATAACTCATCACCACCATCTTTGCTCCACTGGGGGTTTGATAGTATCCCAATAAAGAACCATGTTCATGTGAATATCACCCAGCCATTGAAGGGAACAAGACTTGAGGAGGGCGTTATTATTATTTTTATTCTTCTACTGTTATTTCTGCACTTTCTTTTTTCCTTCTCTCATTTCCTTTGTCATCCTCAGCCTCACCTCAATGAGAACCAGTGGTAATGAATGTGAACATTAAAGAGTCATACTCATGATGAATGGAATGGCCTTTAGCTTTCTCTCATTGTCCTTTTTCTCCACCTCTCTCCCCGCTTTTCTTTCTTCCCTTCCTTTCCTCCTCCTTTCACCCCTCTGGGTATATCAGAGTGGCGTGTGGCAGTGATGTGTTTTAGGCTTAAATTAACCCATTTACTGTGTCCTTGACCAAACTAAGTCATTTGTCTGCTGTGAGTGTTATAGTAATGTGGACGCCTGTCAGGCAGCTAAATCAAATACATTCAACTTCAGATAAAAGCAGCACTCTTTTACAGCACCAACTTAATCTCCCAGTTACTTTTTTTAAAATCACAGTTGTTTCCAGAGGGTGGCAGCAGGTAAGTCTGATTATGTCACATTGTATTCTCCTCCATGATATTAATGTTCAGTGCAAAGTATTCATGTCATAAATTTAGGTAACAGTTTGAAAAAGAAATTTGTGTCGCCTTGTGTACACAAGCTTACCTACTTGAAACAGTGCAATGCTTCAGTAAAAATAAATAAATACAATTCGGAAAATAACCATCCTGAATGTAATATAATTGATATTTTTAAAAGACAAAAAAATCTTTGTCAAATGTTATTTGCACCAATAAGCCTTAAAGTATGGTAAACAACACTGAGTATTCTGTCACAATGCAATATTTAACTGGAAACATCTCGATTTTGGCATTCACATGGAGGCTACTATAACACTTGCCTCCCTTTAAACATCAAAAAACAAAACGGCAACACGTCACCCCCACCCCACATTTGATACTCTCCACCTCCTTGTGGGCCTCATAAGAAAACGGATTAAAAATTGCTCGGAGAAAACAGCAAAAAGTCAATTTAACCAGGCTTCCAAGTTCCATTATCTGGTGAGGTCTGATTGCATCTATGGTATAAAAAGCCCAACTCAAAACAATCTCACCCTTACCCACAATCCTCAAGATCCCAAGGTTATTTTGGTAATGTCTTAGTTCCAAATGCATCATGGATCTGCCAACTATTCTACATCCATGTTGCTTGCTCATTGCTTGCAAAGGTGGAACCCATTCAATATCAATGTCTGCCCTGTCTCTGCCTGTTATTGCTTTCTTATTTTGCTTTGTTGTGTATGAAACCTTCGGGAAGCATATGTGTAGCCCTGAATAAATAAAAATGCAAAGAGTGAGAGGACTATAAAAATGTCTCTTTTCTGTTCAGCCAAGCTAAAGGTCAAGTTCAAATGGTGAGTTCACATACAGTAACTGACAACTGTGATTTATTATGCCTTTTAGAAAAGTATGTTGTTTTAGTGTGATAGTGAGTAGTGTAAAAGGAGGCTCAGCTCTTCTCTCCCTAGTTTCATAAAGCACTTCTCTAAACATGTAGTCCTACAACTTTATGTTCGTCAAGAAGCTTTATTGGTTCGGAGTCAAACTAGTAACAGTTGGGTTTCTTTGGTCTTACACAAAGCTTTTACGATGTTTCCTTTCACTGCTATGGCAACAAAGAAAAGACAAACATCCCTAAATTTTACTTTCTCCTTGTCTTGGTTTGCCTCATTGGAACGGTTCACCCCTTTATCCCCATGTTTGCCTGGTTGTCCCCCTCACAGCTTCAAATCGTACACAGCAACAAAAACTGCTCTTACTTTTCACTTTCCTGCTCTTCCCTCTGTTTTTGCGCTCCCCACAGCTAGAAACAATGGAGCACATGCCGAACGATATCAGCAAGACCCTGGATCAGACCAGAACGATCTGAACACAGACAGAGAGCAGAGACAAAAGATCCAGGATCAGCTGCACCATGCTAGCAAAGAAATGCTGCGGCAGGAGCTAACTCTTGAGCGTCTCACCACTGAAAAGAAGGTAACTGTTCACTTCATTATTGACTGTAAAAAGCTGACACTGATTCAGTTAAGTTCAGCCAAAATACCATGACTATATAAGGAAATGGGAACACACGATCTAAAATATTAAATATAATTTTCCTTTTATTTGTACTATTTTGTCTTTTCCAATAATATAACAAAGAGGAGAGGTTGCACAGGTGAGGGATTCATTCATATATGAATTTTTAAACTGTAATATTCACTATGACACGCATTGTCTGTTTCTAAAATGGTGCTTATAATAAGATGTTAAATATTAGGTAATAGGATGTTTCCTTTAGTTAGAACCTTATTCAAAACACACTTCACCAAAAAAATTCTATACTGAAAATGTATTTTTGAGGATGGGGCTACAAAAAAACAAAAAAAAAAAATCCCAAAGACTCATATACTGTGTTGTTCTTTAGACTTTTTTTCTGTTCTGCCTTTTTTATGATACTCAAAGAGCAAAATATTTGTTCCTATTGGTTTGTGTTTAAATTTGTTAACCAGGTTGAAAAGATACTTTGCCCTAAATCATTGCCGACATTCAAGGGCTTAGATTTGTATTATAAAAGGGAAGCAGCAGACAAAGTTCAGCCCTTTTTCATTGGCAAACCTCTTCACTGACAATACACTTTTCACTGTTTCTGGTGAGGGGGTTAAGGTCAGTTTTTGCTGCTATAATTGAGACTGTAGTTACAACAGTCACGCTGTTTGAAGAGAGCCCTTTTAAAGTTTATACCCAGTGTGTTTTAATTAAAACTTTTGATAATCCAATCAAAATCAGTGAACATAAATTCATTTGAACACAGTTAAATTGAAAGCAGAGCATATTCTAAAGCTCTAATCTGGGACAAAAGTTTTTCTTTTTATTTATTTTTTTATAAATGTCTTTTATACATTAACATATTTTGTATTACCTATGAAATAAACTGCTTTTATAGGTGTGTGTGTGTGTGTGAATTGGTGTATTCTATGTTTTTCCTTGTGAAGTCAGTGGACAGATCATTACATTCTGTCCAGGGATCTAGTTTCTGCTCCACATCTGTCCTTGCTTTACGCACTGAAGCTATTCTTTTTTTTTCCCTCTGATCTCCTCACACACCCACACACATGTTCACACACACTTGCAGCTTTGCATGCACACTTCATTCCATCACTACACAGACAGTGGTACCTGCACTTTCTCCGCTGTGAACGAAACTGAGAACTTTGTATTAAGCATTTTCCTTCACACCTCAAAATGTCCAAACATTATCACAGCTGAACAAATACCGTCAACACAGTCGTCTTTATTTAAAATGTCCTTTTCTGATTTGCTTCTCATTTTGCTTCCATGCCCTCACATTTAGACTTGCTCCCTTCTCGAAAAAACAGAGGAAAGAAGTTACTTTCTGCAGAGAATTAGCAGTTCTTTACAAAAGTCTTTTGTTTTAGAAACCAGTGAAAACTTGAATGTTTTAAATTAGGATGGTTTGCTTTCTTGATAGGAAGGATAAATCAGCAATTCACCAAACTCTGTTTGAGATAGTTCAGCAACAAAAATTGGAACAGAAAAAAATAATGAAATAAACTCATATATTTCTTCATTTTTATACATTGCAAGTGTACAACTGAAAAAATGTCATATAATTTTCTGCCTCTTTTGTATCCTGATTGATGTGTAATCTCCCTTCATATAATTTAGGGTAGGGGTCCCCAATTTGCAAATATCAGTCCAGACCCAAATTAAGTCCTGTCTGGGCCCAGATCAGTTGTTAAATTGACTTGCACACTAATTCTCATACTTACAGTAATTCATTTTTATTGGCTCAGCTGTTCTAGATTAGGGATGGGCAGAGATTTTTGAATATATTATTCGAATAGTCTAGTTAAAATGGGCAACTTTGAAGAATGAATGCAACCGACATAGCCATCGTTTTGCTTTGTTTTGTTTTTTTTTCCCGGCACCTGGTAGTGACGCACCAAGTTGTTTCCTAACAGTGTTTTTCCAGTTGGAATGATTTTTTTTAGACAGAATATTTACAGCTCACACCCTCTCTTAAAAAAAAAGAAAGAAAGAAAAAGTACTCGTAGGATCCCCAGTGTCTTTGTGGCATCGTAATTTATTTTGAAAGGGTTATAAAATGTAAACTACGGCCGTGAGTGAGCTCAAGTTTACTGACAGAATAGTGCATCCCTCTATGTTGATCCATCAAACTGGTGAAAATAACAGAAAATAAACATCTCCGGCTAGTAGGATTAGAGGGAATATTTGGCGAAAATATCCGAAGAAAAGTCTAATAAATAGCAGACTAATTTGTAGAGTGTTTTTGCTTAAAATGCACATTAAGGTAGCCTTTAGTTACCACAGTCTGGCCTGGTCCCACCTGCCTAAATTGATTCCTATTTCATACACTTTAGTAAAACAAAATTACATTTAAAAGTAAACATAAAGAGTTTTAAAACAATATGTCAAAATACACTGTTTGCTTTTACAAGAACAATAAATAATGTTTTGTTTCCCTTTTTTTCTCTCTCATTTTTTTCTAATAATTATAAATTTATTTTACAATTGCAATTGATTTTATCAAATATTCTGGACCTTTTGCTTAAGCAACATTTCTTTAGGCAGACCTAGCTGAATTTTATTTGAAGACCACTGCTCTATTTCATTAGGTCACACCCACCAGAATCATTTACACAACTATGATGTTGTAATTTCAACATGATGTTTTATTGTTGTGTTTTAAACCTTCCCAAACTTGGAAGTGCTGAAACTATTAACATCACAGAGACGGGGAACTTTATCTTTCCAGGACCAAACACAACACATACAGTTCTCTGGAGGCTGTTTTGTAAAATATCAAATAATTATTTGCTTTGGAGAAAGCAGCAGAACTCTAAGCTCAGCCAATAAAAAACGGGATGAATCATGAGAGTTGGAGGTCATAAAGCTCGGAAAGTGAGGTGGAGTTGACGAAAATATTGTCTTAGCAGATTTTTCTTATTTAGGGACTTTTTTACAGCATTCTGTTTCCAAAGAAACATTAGCATATGAAGTTTAGCCATTTGATTTTGAATACATTTTTGGGAACATTATTGTAAATTTTAAGCTGTTTATTAGTGCATAAACAAGCAGGAGTTGATAGTTAATTCAGAACAACTTTATGTTCTGTGCATTAGCAAACAAAAATCTTCAACGTTTAAAGCAAATGTGAAAATGAAAAATGAATCAAATGGAAAAAGATGGAGGTAAAGAAGGTAGTTTAAGCCTGTAGAGGTGGACATGGACAAACACTGATTCTGAACAAAATACTTAACCACCATCACAATATCTTGGTGAATTTTCTCTCCACTTACTTTCTCTCTTCATCTTGCTTATTGCTCATTTCTTTTCTTGCCTTTCCACATCTCCCTTTTATCCCACCCACCCCACCCCCTTCACTACATCCCACCCCCAACTGTTGAAATATTATTTTCCCCCTCCTGTCGTCCTGTCCCTTCTTTTTTCTCTCTCTTTTCTTTTTCTTGTCATTGCCTGTCAGTAGGGAATCCATCTACGCCAAGTGTTGTGTGCGTGCGTTATGTGTGAACACATTGAGACTGAGATACACTTAAGAGCTCATTGATTTAAAAATACCTTCGATATTGGAGATCCCCTCCTGCAGATTCGTTGAGGAGCTTATCACACACGCGTAGACATATGCAGAAACCAAAGCTCCACTCCAAAGTTTCTCCTTAAACTTTGTGATTGACCTAGTTAGCGTGTCGTTTGACAAGTTGTCTGTTTTGACACGACATCCTCTGGTGTTTATCAACATCCATTCTGCCTATCACACGCTCACATTGGGAATTCATGCACAGACACACACTCAAAGATAAATCAAGCTAAGATTTCAAAAATTGGCTGGAAGTTAGTGCTGTATTTGCTCTGGGTTAAGTTGAACCGAATGCAATTTTCAGCATGAATAAAAGCTTTGGTCATTTTCTGTGTGTGCGTGTGTGTGTGTGTGTGTGTGTGTGTGTAAGAGCGTCCTTGTGTCATTTATCTGATGTGTATGGAATTCAAAACACCACCCATATATCTGTCCACAACACTACCTATTTGTTTGGGTGTTGGTGTTTACATGGATGCTTGTGTGATTTAGTTTGTGTGCATTTTTGTAACCCCCCCCCTCTTGTAGAAGCTCAGGTTTACTATGTTTAGTGAGCTGGACCGCTGACGGTCAGAGGTGAGAGGTCAAAGAGCCAAGTTAACTCCATCAATCCCCCTGGACAGTTACAAACGAGCACTCAACTCTGGTCAAAACAGTCTCTGGATCATGCAGGACAGGCAGGCAGCTGGGGGAGACGGAGAAAGAAAAAGTGAGCGGTTGACTCAATTTGGCATGAAGGACTGCTGTAAATTAAAAGTGGAAACTTATTTCCATAAAGCATGTTAAACTCGAATACATTTAGATTGAAAAATAAAGTTCATCTTTGGTATAATTTCTGATGTTGTGGAGCAAGAGAAGCCTGAGGACTTATGCTTCCATTATTTAGTGTCTATATACTGTATAGATGTTGTTGGGACAGGAGCAACAAACAGCTGTAAAAGTGGTATAAATAAAAAAACAGCTGGAAAAGAATTTTGTATTGAATTTAATTATTTGGGAACAGACTGGCAAGAGTACTGGGTTTAAAAAGAGCATTTTAAAGAGGTTGAATCTAGAAATAAAGATGGGTGGAGGTTCACCAGTTTTCAAAAAACTGTCTAAAACTAGTGGAACAGTTTTAAAATAATGTTCCTTATCATAAGATTGGGAAGACTTTGAATATATCATCATCTACAGTTCATAAGATCATCAAAAGATTTCAAATTCCCAGAGAAATCTCTGAGTTCAAAGGACAAGGCTGTGGCCCTCAGGGACCACTGCATTACAAAACAGATCTAATTATGTTCTGGACATCACTGCATGGCCTCAGGAATACTTCTACAAATCACTGACTGTAAACACAGTTTGCTTTACCATCCAGAAATGCTGCTTAAAGCTCTATCAGGCAAAGAAGAGACCATATGTGAACACCATCCAGAAACACTGTTGTCTTTGTTGGACCAAAGCTCATTTCAAATGGACTGAGGCAAAGTGGGAAACTATTCTGTGGTCAGATTAATCAAAATTTGATATTTATTTTGGAAACCACAGATGCCACAGAGGGACCAACCAGTCTGTTATCAGTGTACAGTCTGAATCCATTTGTTTGATTTTATGGGGCGCATTAGTGCCTCTGACATGGATAGCTCACATATTTGGAAAGGCACCATCAATGCAGAAAACTACAAATAGGTTTTAAAACAACACTTGATCCCATTCAGAAAAAATCTAGCAATGTAGACCAAGAACTGTTGTACAGCTAGAGTCCTACATCAGACAAGAATGGGTCAACATTACCCTCCAAAACCTCCAAAGCTGGTCTCCTCAGATCCTAGATGTTTACAGACTGTTGTTAACAAAAAAGGATGCTTCAGAGCGCTAAACATAGGGCTGTTCCAACTTTTTGAGATGTGTTGCTGCCATAAATGTCAAAATTAATTAATTTATTTTTTAATGTACATTTAGTTTCAGCATTTGTTATGTTTATGATGTTCCATGGTAAACAAAATATGGGTTTATGAGATTTGCAATTCATATAATTCTGTTGGCATTTACATTTTACCCAATGTCTCAACTTTTTTGGAATTAGGTTTGAAGATATATTGGGCACATCTACTGTAATAAATCTAAACCTTTGACTGGTACTGTACATGACAACACTCTTATGGTCTTCATTCCCAGTTCCTAAACATGCTTCTTCTGTTTCATATTTTAACTACTGAAAGGTTAAAGAAATGTCTGGAGGTCTTTGAACTATTAGTGAAACATAATCCCAGATGAAAATATCCCAAAATATGTTAGAAACTTAGTTGGCTCAGAAACCAAAACCTAGACACTTTCAGTGACCTCAAACAGGGAGAAAGCCTGATAAGATACAGACTCAGTGAACACAGACAGAAGAGAGGAAAAAAAAGCTCCAAAACATTTCCCCCGGGCGAACTTGTGAGGAATCACACCCACATGAAAGCATGTGCAGACATGCACACACACACTCACACACACACTTATACTCATTCATTTGGCATACAACTGAAGTGGGTAATTAAGGAAGGTCACCAAGGAAACGGGCAAACACAAGCAATTGTGAGACATACTGTATACTCAAGAGTAGAAAAAACAACTTTTTTTTTTTTTTTTCCTGTCATCCACCCACCACCACCATTATCTTAAACACAAGTATGAAAACAAGACTGGAACATTTCATCTTCAGTTCACAGTGAACAGAGTTCTCCTGTTTACTGAGACGCACTGATTGTTGCCAATGAATCAAGAAAATATCAACTTTACCACAATGTTCATTTTTCTTTGTGAAAAAAAGTATTTTGCAATTAAAAAAAACAAACAAAACGTGTTCAGTGTTTTTAAATCAAAACATTTTTCATTATACAGATACCCCGGGGGAAATAAAGACATCTAAGCTGATCAAAGAGGTTGCAGAATGTACAAAGTAATTTTTATTGCCAGAAGGAGCAAAAATACTGGTTTTATTATTTACTACAATGATTTATTTAATTGCTCATGATTCCCATTGAAGCTAATTGAATTTATTAAGCTTTTGATGTCATTATAAAATAAATCTGGCTGCTAAAATATTTATTTGGCCATGAAATCAAACCAAAAAAAAAAAACATTGCTTGTTGTGATTAGGTTAAAAAATGTTTTGCATGTTTTCTAGCCATGAAATTAGCATTTTTAAACATCTTTCTGTGTGTTTGTTTTAAGTCTTGGTGCTAAAATGCTCTTAAATGAGTAACCCTGTTAGTGATGCTTGCTTCAACAGTTGTTTCAGAGGGAGAGAGCTTTGGGAACACTGTTTGAGCGGAGTGATGAGCTAAGAGATGAAATAGAGAACAAGAGCAGAGAGTTTGTGCTCTTACACCAGAGAAACTGGAAATTGACTTGGCTGAGTGTTGTAAATGACTGTCAGCTACAATCACACCAAGGTTTAGCACGATAGCTATAAAATTGACTTAATTGTAGCTAGTTTTGTGTTTTCTAAGATAAGTTGGATTTAGTGGCCACCTTGAATTGGATTGGTTCCAAAACTCAGTCAGTTGTAGAGGTACATACACTGATAATTTCATGAAAGTTTCATTAAAATCTATCCAGTGGCTTACAAGATATTTTGCTAACAAACAGACAGATGCTTTTAATAGTTAATGCCAAAGTTTAAACACATATTTTGCACAATCACAATATAAGTTGGGGATCAGTGTCAACAACTACAACACTAATTTTTAGCTCAATGTCTGTAAAACTGACAGAGTTATAGCCTTTTTATGTTTGCTAGAACTTCTTTGCTGTAGCGGCCATCTTGAGTCTGGATGTCTGAAAAAGTTAATCAGTTGTAATTATCAACCCACAAATTACTTTCTGAAGGTTTCATTAACATTTGTTTAGTAATTCTTGGGACATTCTGCTAATAATGCAGTCAAAGGAACAGACAGGTACAGGCGATTATTATCGTTCTGCCTTGGTCTTCAGCTGTGGGCGATAAAAGCATAAAGCAACACACAGAAACAAAAAAGGTGGTTTGTTTGCAATTTCACTGTTTTAATATAGCAGGAGAGATTTTATTGAGCTAAGCAAGGGTTATATAAAAACACTCATGCTTCTGTCAAAACTTTTTCTACTTGTATTCTGTGAAAGATATTGCAGTTTTTTGTCAGATTGGATTTTTTTGTGTGTGTTTGAATTTGTCTTAGGGCCTAAATGTCTTTCTACAGGGGGTTGAAATCTTTCTTGCTATTTTCTCTGTTGTTTTGTCTTGCTTTCATATGCCGAGGCTGGCTTTAGTGCACACCCTTTATGTTGCTCTTTCCTATCAGTATCCTGCTTTACACCCACATCGCTGCGAACATCTACTCAAGGGAAGAGCCCAAACAAGCTACAGTCTTACACTGTTACCTACTAAGCTGCATCAGAGCAGTGGGAGGCACAGCACCTTGCTCAAAGGCTTCTCAAAAGTCGGACTAAAGGAAAAGCGAATTGTTACTCATTAATGTTTGCTGTGCCTATATTTTACCTCCAGGCCCTGAGGCTTAGCTGGGAAACTGTTTTACTCAAATATGATTCCATCATTCTTTTTTTTTGGATTCTGCCACGCCCTCACAGTTTTCTCTGTTTGTTTTTTGTGTGTACCTTATACAGACTTTTCTCTTTTTTTCATATCTTTTTTTTTACTCTTTGTGTAGATGACAGCACTGGAGGAAGAGGTCAGCCACTTGAACTCTGAAGTCAGAGCACATGAGGATAAGGCCCGTCAGTCTAGCAACGAGGTTGACGACGTCAACTGCCTGAAGGAGCAAAAGGATGGAGAACGACCAACGCTGCACAATCAGCCCCACATTAGTCAGCAACAGGTAAGGAGGAACCTTTGCACATGTTAGCTCCCTCAGAAGGAGATGATTAATCTCACAAAAAAAGAGATCTATTGGATGTGAACCAGCACTTGGCTTTACAGTGGACTGAAACAGAACAACTCTGTAACAAATTCCAAGCGGCACAGAGAATTTAGAGATTTGGGGGTTAGACAAGCTCAAGAATGGATCAATATCACTTGCTGCTGAAGGCAAAGGTGAAGTGATAATGTTTTTGTCCGTGTCTCTGTGTGCATTTTTCTTTTTTGTGAAGTTAGCAAAATATCTCATAAATCACCAAAAGGATTAAGTTTTGGAGTTAACCTTACTTACGATATCTGCCACAGCAAAGTGATCAAAGCAAACTCTAAAATGGTTATAACTCAATCAGTTTTACAAATATTGAGATTGTGGACTCAGTTCAATTCAAGATTGATGCCACTACTTTTATAGAAAACATAAAATGACTAAACTCTGACGTGGCAGGCATTGGGCGATATGCATTCCTTCAAGGAATGCAAACTCTTTAATTCTTTCAGTGGTTAACCAGCTGAGCCAAATCCTCCACTGTGTTAATCCTGTGATTGCCCCAAAACAAAATTCAAACAAACTGGTGAAACTTGGTTGTAAATCACAAATTTTATTATGTTCTCAGCTCGTGTATGTCTCCGTCCACATCATCCAAATTATCAAACAAGGGAGCATTATTCCTCTGTTTGTCCACCTTTCACATCTAATTGGATCCAAACATGAATAAACACAAAAAGAGTAGAACGGGACATTTAAACAAGATGATTAAAATAAAGTTATTACCAACTGAGGGTTGTCTTGGGAAGTCATGCGACAGCTATGAACACGGAAATGACAGGCCAAATGAGGTCAGTGAGGACTTCAGAGAGCCAAATGTGTTTTCCAGCATGTTTTATGAGACTTGTTTGTGTCTCCCAAGCACAAGTTTCTAATTATGGTCACAAGAAAGCCATAGTGTCCACATTAAGCCTTGTTATGAGGTCTTTAATCCACCATCAGAGCCATTACCATTTAATGAACTTTAAAATATTGGATTCATTGCAGCATAGGAAATCCTGCCACACAGAGTGTAAAGAATATATAAAGCTACAAAATAATTGGAAAAACAGGTATGTGATATATTACCTAATATTGTTTGTGTTTCATAGCATAATTTTAAACTTATCATAGAAACATTGACCATTCACTCCAATTATGCTCAGAAAACTGAAAGTGTGCATGAGCTGAGTTAATGGTTTTAACTAGTGTCTGCACTCATACAGCCATCCACCTGTCCTGGAAAAGTTACGTTTTTGACTCTAAAGTAAAGAATCACCTGTGATAACTTCTGTCTCTGATTTGTGTCCTTTTTTTATTTTGCATGAGTAACTGCTCCACTCAGTGTTATCAACGTTAGTGCTAGATAGGCCCTGTTAATCCCTGGTTAAACCGAGCTGCAGTGAACCACTGAAATCTAACTAGTTGGCTGTCATTAGTCATAAACCCTCATGTTCTGATCCAGATTACAACGGGATTAACGTGGATGAACTCAAGCTGAGTGTTAGAGCAGGTTTAACTTTCTCAACCTCTCCCCTTGAGAGGTGAGCTGTGGTTGGATTCTCAGTGTAACGCCAGGATTAAGGCTGGTTTCACTTCCTTGGTTCCCCTGTCATAATGACAAAGGTTACTGTAGAGCAGTGAAGAATATGAATGTAATTTTAGGACGCTATTATGTACTTTTATAATTGTCTAATTTTGTGTTTTTTCCAGACAGATCTTGTCATAGTATTATTTACTGCATTGTGTTGTTTTGTAATCAGAACTTTACATTTAATTTTCATAAGAGTAATTCTTCTTCATTTTCGCACACTGCCTCTTCCTGTTGCTCATCAGGCATTTGCTAAAGGTGTTTAGTTAAATGACAATGCTAACCTTATTGATTTAAGATTTATCCTTTTCCTCTTTTGTGTTGTGCTTTTTTTTCTTGACAGAAATTTAGACTTTCTTTTCCTTTTGGTCAGTATGTTGTGAACTAAGGGACTTCCCCAGCAGAATGCCACATCACCAATTTTGTGGCTGATTTGATTGAATTCTCCTGTTAAAGTAGAGCTAATTATGCTCTGAATATATAAGATTTTGGCTCTACTTAAGGAATAATGACTTCAGAAAGCAACAAATATTCTTTAAAAAAATCAAACTGGGTTGTCTTTTTTTTATTAAGGAAGACAAAAAAGACATAAAAGATCTCAAGCAGCAATAACAGACTGGCAGAGTGTTCAAAATTAAAAAAAAAAGTGTTTTGGCATTAATGTATGTAAATAAAAATTATATGAGGTATTAAAAACAAACAGAAGAATGTTTTATTGTCAGCATTTGTCTTCCATGTGACTGTGTTTGCTTTTAGGTTATGGCTTTTGAAGAAAAGTTGAAGAAGCTGGAGACTGAAGCGGACCCTCTCCATCAACAACTGAAAAGAGCCAAAGATAAGCTCAAAGAGGCCAGCCTAAAGACGAAGGACCAAGAAGAAACAGCTACAGTTTTTAAACAAAAGTACACAATAGCATTACAAAAAATGCATAAATTTCAAGAGCTTGGGGAACTTTTGGAAGAGGAACTGCGATATTCACAGGAAAAAGTAAAACAACATTATTGTTTCTTAAGAATAAATTCCATAAGATCCTGACTTAGTCTACTTTTTTTTCCTCTTAAGTACCAAAGCAGCCTATGTTTGATTTTTTTCCTGTTTACTTCTTTTAATCGGTAGTTGAGACAGTCGCAATCAACAACTTATACATTAAAAGAAGAGCTTGCTGAGCTGCAACGTCGGTACAAGGAAAAGGTCAGCCAGTGGGAAAGCTCACAGGAGGCTCTTGAGCAGCTGACAGATGAGCTCCAGGCCAATCAGAATGTTCTGAGGGAAAGTCAGCAAAAAGTGGACCATTTCAAGAACCTCCTGGGATCCCTGCAGGAGCAGATGGATACACTCAAACAGCAGGTAAGGACAAAGATGTACCAGGTAAAAAGACAAATGTGGACACAAAAGCATCAGTCCACACACAAACAGAAGGTCGTTGTGCTTCTTTTATATATTTATGGTAATTCTGTTTTCACTTGGGCAGAGTGGTCTTTATGTATATTTTTTAGTATGGTTTTAGAATATATTTTAGTGTATTTTTATACAATCTAATTTTTTAAAACATGAGTGCATCACAGTGAAAGAGGCTGCTATAAAAGGCAATCAGCAGAAAGACAGGATTCATGACCAAATGGGTTGCCATGAGGACAGTCATTTATTTTAAAAAAGTAAAAATCAAATAATAATGTTAAGTGAAGCCTTACAAAAGGTTTTACAGCAGATATTTCATGGTTCCTCATACAGTAGATAGACCTTGCTTGTTATCTTGGATTCCCAGTGGTCAATTAAGAACAATCTCAGTGGCAGTCATTCTGATTGTGTCTTGTTCTAGCAATCCAAATCATCTGTCCATCCGTCCGTCCATCCATCCATCCATCCATCCATCCATCCATCCATCCATCCATCCATCCATCCATCCATCCATCCATCCATCCATCCATCCATTTTTTTACCCGCTTTTTCCATGCAGGGTCGTGGTTTTAAAAAGAATTCCCATATGCAAAAAAACCTTTGAAGCAAAATCCCGTTTTCACATCTTTTAGGAGCTAATGTAGCTCTGTGCCTGAGTAGAACATAGACAGGCAAAATCTTATGCTAAAACAGAGTGTGGGAATTTTTTGGCACTTCATAATTTGATTTGATTACAATTCAGAGGACTTTGCATGTATCTGTTACATGCATGTCCGGGCTCTGCACCTCCACACTTATGAGTTCCCCTTTTTTGTGTTCCTCAGCATTGCGTTATTATTTACCATTATTGTAATTGGTTTTTGACATTTGAAAATCAAATAAAAATCTTCCATGTCTGGGGTAGATCTAAAAATTAATTTTATCCCATCCTTAAAAATGTTTTTGTGATCGGTACTAAGCTACAATGAGTCTTGGTCCAATACTTTTTAATAATGTTCAGTGACATTCAGAATATTTTTTTCAAGAGTTTAGTTCAGACTTGGTGATTTTTGAAGATGTGGATTAAATGCATCAGTTGTAGCTAGCAGCAATGCTGCATGAGTGTGTCTAAGAATATGTGAATATGTGCCTTTGTTTGTGTGTCTTTGTATGCATACATATGTGCGTGTACAAGTGTGCACGTGGGCAATGGGGTGTGTCACTTAATATTTTCTCTCATTTCTTTCTGTTTTATATTTACTACGTCAGGCAACAAATGAATCATCTTTATTACGGAGAAATTTAATTTGGATGAACTTAACTGCTGCCGCCAAGGTCAGACGGGCAGAATGTAATTTTAATCCAATCAACTTTAATCTGTTGGTTATAAAAGAGTTAGGCTGTTGAAGAATGGCTGTATCTCAGGCCCTTTATTACACTGGCTAATGACTTTGATTGTGAGGCGCCTATCAAGAGGTTAGGAGTTCTTATGGGGCTTCACGTCCTGCTAATTCGCTACCTCATGTCACTGTTGGGCTCAGCTAACCCTAAAATCACTTGTGCACTTGTCTTTAATCAGAGCTGTTGAAAAAAAAAAATTGTTTAGAATGTGATTGGTAAAAAAACAAAAACAAAAAAAATACTCCTGACTCTTGACTAAACGAGAAGTTCTACTCACTATCTGTTCTCTTGGGGTTTTGCCATCTTTCTACCCATAGAAACTAATGGCTGAGCAGGGTTTTCTCCTCTACCAGCAAAGCGATTCTCACTCTGATCAGGAGTATTTCAGTCTGTCAGAGTTTGTACAACAGCTTCAGAAGGTAAGGTCTGATATTAGTAAGACTACATTCTGAATATGGTCATGACTATATTGTTGCCAGAATTCCTACAGTTAATGTGTGCAACAGGGAGAAGCAATTGTTCTAATTGTATAAGTAATGTTAATAGAGTATGTTTGAGAAACATAAAGTTGGTTTTAAATTTACATAAAGTAAACAAAATAATACTTTTTTCATGACCTACAATTTTCACGCGTGTGCATATTTCTGTTTTTGTGTTTCAGTGCTGCGCTGAACAAGTTGAACGTCTTGCAGGCTGTGAAAAGGCTGTTCTTCAGATGAAGTCAGAGCTGGCACAACAGTAATAACGGAGTCTATAAAACTCTCATTCTCCTGTGCTGAACGCAGTGGCTGTCCTTGTCTCTCCTCTCCTCTCCTCTTCTTTTCATCTATCGTCACTCCTAATTCTCTCTCACTCTCTTAACAGTCTACATGCATTATGCCAAACAGTAGGACACATGGGGAAATAACAGTGTATTTAAATAATTTCCTGTAAATAAGACAGCTGGCTGGTGTAATTGTTTCTACAATGAATTAATAGGGACAATACATTACTTACACAGCAGTTTGCTCTCCTCCCCATAGGACTCAGGAGAAGGAGGATCTGAAGCAAAGTGTTGCTGCATCTCATAAGTCTCATCTGAGCAAAGCCAACGACCTGGAACTGAAGGTGAGATGTTTGAAACAAAGCAGGAACATACTTACAATTTAAGATAGACTGGCACCCTAAAGGTACCACAGTAATGCATCTTTGCTGACCTTTTGCTGATGTATTCATGCTATCAGTGCCTAAATCAGCCTTTCTCCTTCCTATTTTGTGAGCACATTTTCGTGGACATGCTGCTTGTCTATTTTCCATGCATATAGCATAAAAATTCACATGTATTCTTTCAATTTTGAGTAACAAACTTGCTTCCAACAGTCGTAGCCTAGTGAGATACCACCTTAAATTTAATCACCCTCTGTTATACTTCTTTTTTCTCTTATCATTATCCATTTAAAATGTATCTCATCTGTTTGAAGTAATTTTCAGGTGCACATCGAGGATCATATTGTAGCTGTCTTCTAATTAGGAATGTTAGCTTTTGCAGTTGAAAAAAAGAAAAAAGAAAAAACAATTGTCCGTTTATTTTTGTGTTATAAATCAAAAGATAACTTTAGCAAACTTCCTGCATTCAACCAAACATTTTAAAGTCAGGCATAACTTGACAACAGTTTGCAGAAATTAAGAGTTAGTTTTATTTTTCCACTCTGACCCGGTTAGTCTGAAAAGGCTGTAATCTGGACCCAATTACACTTATAACAACAGTCATTATTACAATATTTGTGTCTAATTATCTAAGAGAACCAGAAACAGGGAACTCTTCCTTTAAGTATTTGAAAGCTCTTGAAATAGCTCAACATTTACAGTTCTCATTTAGAAACAAGAAGACTGTCGGATTGATTGTCTCCCGCTGTGCTACAAACAGCAAGTGGGTACACCCTTAAAAAGGTGTGACCTGAAGTGGATGTAAGATGAAATCTTGCGGGTCACAGTACTGTTATACAATGCTGCCTACACATGCTGCGAACATAAGTTGGAGATCCAGTTCAAGTTTTTCATAAAGAGGTACTCTAACCGCCACCACACACATCACACACCGCCCTCTCATGTGATTGTCCTGTGATTGCCTGGCAGAAACAAATTACCTTGCCATTAATTAAAGCACCAAACAGTGCCAAGGCTAGTGAAATTGACTCCAATTAAGAGCTCAATGGGACACTAAATATTCAAATTACTCAAAGTGGTGACTGTAGACTGGCAGTGTGCCAACATTACTGGCAGTCTTGGACATATTGTGTGTGTGTGTGTGTGTGTGTGTGTGTGTGTGTGTGTATGTGTGAAATGTGTTAGAGCCTTTTATGCACAAGTGAATTAGTGGATATGGTAACAATCATTCATGGTAACATTCATTTTGCACATTAATTTGTACTTTGTGAGTTATTCTTATGTGTGCAAGCATACAATAAATCTCAAAAACATTTAAAAACATAATTGTTGGCAACAGGAGTGTTTTTTTTTCATCTCATGCAGCCATATTCCCAGTAGAATAACACATACTGTCTGTCTTATAAAGACAGATGCCAGTTGAAGGCTACATCTATAATCATCACATGCATTATGCATATAAACATTATTAATCATTACCATTATGCAAATACACATAATTACATAAGGACTAATGATTTACATGAATGCCTAGTCATGCATATTCTGCCTGAGAGAAGAACTGACAGTGAAAGATTTTTTTTATGGTAACTGAAATATAAGTTTAAAATAAAATACAAACATTTACTTAAAAAAATGATTGTGTTGTTATATCTGTTTTTTCTGAACTTCAGTAGTGAGTTAGCTGGAAAAATAAAATCGTAAATGGACTAATAATGTCACCAAATGAGTGGTTTTAATAAAAATGAAATGATTAAAATGCGTTAGCTTTTTCCAAAATTGTTTGAAGTCCTAAAGCGTCCATTTGCAAATGACACATTATATTCTGATGCTGATGTCAGATAAATCATGTGGGATTTTATTTATCTTTGCGAAATGATACTAATGTCCACTTTTATGCTTACTGTATTCTTTTTTTGTTGTTGTTTTTTTCGTTTTTGTTTAGCTGTGAGTCCAACCCCAATATGAATTGACATTTTGTTCAAGGTTTTCCCTGGATAAAAGCAGCTGCAAGCCTAATATGAAAATCAAGAGATTGGTTCAGACATATTTTAGACTCGTTTTCAGACCAGGCATGAATCTCATTCTTAATCCGAGCTGGGCCTCCAACAACACGCCTCCTGTACATGTTTCTGTTCTTTTCTTGGTACTCGCTCATGCTGCAGGTACGTGTGATGCTCCTTAGGCAGGCGGAGGAGCGGCTGAAGGAGGTGAAACAAGAGTCTGAAAGGAGGAATGTGGAGTTTGGAGTACAGAGAGAAGAGATGAAGAGACTTCAGGGAGAGTTACAAAAGGAGGAGGAGAAAATGAGGAGCATCATCAGAGAGAACGAGAAACTGAGGACATACAGCAGGCAGCTAAGGCGAACACTGGAGGAGGTACGCAGCAAACACCAAGTAACAGGTAGCTATCCCACACTTTAGTTACTCATATTATATCTTTGTGAATTTTACAGATATTGATCTAAAATTTGGTGTGGTAGTAGCTGACAGTCGTTCACAACATTTACTCCAATCACTAACAGATCACACAAGAAATCACAATATGACTTGAAATTGAGCGTAATAGTCAAGGTTTGATCAAAACAGCTACATAATTCTCAACATAAGATGATCTAAAACACAGCAGGAGATATGCATTCCTTGAAGGAATGCTTGTTCTTAAACTAAGAAATTAGATTTCATTTCTCTATAGTTTGATTTATTTCTCGCAATTGTTTCTTGTTAGCTCTCTAGGAGCATTTTCTTGAAATTTATTTTCGGGAACCATCCATTAAAGGCTCATGCTTGATAACTCGCAAAAAGCAGCAGGCCTTGCCTTTTTTGGCAAAACCAACCAAACAGCTGTTAGCTTTTTTTGCTAGCTCAAATTAGCATTCATTCTCGTGGTTCTGTTGCTCACACACACACATGCTGTAGGTAAAGGTTTTTATTTAATGGTGCACTGCTTTAGCTGTATGGTAATGATCTGGTTTGTGTGTGTGTGTGTGTGTGTGTACGATGGTGGCCTTTGTAGTAGTGTGTCAGTGCAGGAATGGTGATGTTTGGGTCTCTCTGGGCACAGAAATGTCTCATTAAGAATTAACGTACATATCTACGGTCACGGCAGGCAAACACCTCACATACGCACGCTCGCAGTCATTTCTTCCAACTCCCACTGCTTTAATTAGCACATACACACTGGTCCTCTAAGTTACAAACACACACACAGACACAATCACCTATTGTCCGCAGAGAGATGAATCTGAGGTCTCTTCTCTGTGGCAGACAGTGGCTGGCTTGCTCAGTGAACAGTGCTCATTAACAAGATAGAGACAGAAGGACAACGCTGTGTAGCTTGGCCTTTGTCTGTGATCAAAACGCATTCCCTCAACTCTACTCGCCACACAAAACCACATATTATTCAGCTTTTACCTTCAGCAGATACAGTCCACCAATGAAGAGCCTATTGTAATGACTTAAGAAGAATAAAGATGCATTATTGTAACAAAGGGGGCTTTGTTTACCTGGCTATAGCAGTGGTCTCAATAAACCGGGGGAGAAGTCAGTTTGAAAAATTACTGTCATGAACAGAAGGCCTTTTTTTATTAACATGAGCTCTTTGTTGTCCTTTCTGCATTCTGAAAACATTGCATTGAGTGGAGATGACTTAGTCGACTGATAACAGAAGACAGAGTCGAATGTGAAATCCAGTCGTCTACAATGCATATTGTTAGAATATACAATCAAAAAGTTATAAAGATGCAAAAGGAAAGCAGTAAATTGCCATTCAAAGTGTCAGGTTAGATGTTCTTAGATCACTTTATGATTTTAATAAACAGTGATTGTATATGACTGTAATTATTCACATGGTAAGTAAATATCTAATCAAGTACTAAAGTGGTAGCTACCAATATCAGATTTAAACAGCAATGCAAGCGTCTTTATATTTGAACCTCGTGAGTGGCTCTAATTTTATACTTTACAGTGGGTTTACATGGAGATAGTTGGAGGTGATGGATATCACATGAAAATGATTCTGTGGCCTGATGGAAGGATAGAAGGAGAAAAAAAAGTAAACCCTCTGGAACCGGGAGAAGTGTCACAATGATGAGATTGAAATGTCTGAAGGCAGCTGGACTTAATCAGACTCTGTCAGGGTCGGCCACAGAGACCTAAATGACGGGAGTGATTAAAAAAGATTAGAAAAAGTACTTAAATGTGGTGCATGGGCCTATGTGTCAAATTAGCTGTCTATCACACATCACTCTGGGGATATGCTGGGTGTTTGGTGCATGGTGCACACCTCTTTGTATCATTTAGTTTCAGTACGTTTCAGTAAGCAAAGAATGTGTTTGTTTTCAGCTTTACTGAAATGTATATATTGTATATCATTTTTACAATATGTATCTGTGGAATTTAAGAATTTATCTTTAGGATTATAAATGTAACAGACTTTATCTTTGTAATTTGTGAGACAACAACTGAATTAAAGGCTTAACATTCCTTTAATAAATACATAAATTGCTCACTGCATTCCATGCCAGAGTGTTAGACTAAGATTATCTTGTGTTGAGAAATAATACAGTTTTAGCGTTTTGGTCAAATCTTGAAACTAACCTAATGCAAAATCTCATGTAATGTCCCAAGATGTCAGACTCAGAGTTTGTTTTGAATTACTTCCAGCTACTACCACATCAAATCTGAGCTCAATATCTGTAAAACTGACTGATATATAGCAGTGTTGACTAATGTGGACTATTAGTAATCAATGTGGACTATGTGTGGTTTATTTAGTTAGCTGTGGCGGCCATCTTGAATCAAGATAACGTCAAAAGTCGATCAGTTGTAGATGTACATCCAATGATTACTTTCTGCATGTTTCAATCTTATAAACACACACACACACGGACGGAAATTGGCAAAACATTATTGTTAGCCTTTACTTTGTGGCAGCGGGTGATAAAAACTCTACACCCTAATTTCTCAGAACAAAACTGTGATGTTAGCACCCCTCTGTGCTGCTGATGTGCATCTGCCCATCAAGATGATGAAGTCATTAGGTGTGCGTGTGTGTGTGCGTGCATATGTATGTGTTGTGTGTGCTGATATCCAACCTGGATCCCTGGACACACACATGCACAGGCCTCTCTCCTCCAATTCACCTCTATTACTAGCTATAATCCCATTTCACACTCTATCGATCCCCAAAACTGTTGTTCACCGGAACCAGCAGCAAACACTGGCATTTCTCCCCATCATTTCACCACTATTCTTCTTTATTACACAAATAAGCTGACCCCCCAACCATACACACCCCTCCACCTACACCCCTTTTTCTTAGAGCTAACACAACCCAGCTGTATATGAATTATGAATGTATAGCTAATAAAAGAAAAGGGGGGGAAAGAAAGAGCGAAAAAGGGAGAGAGTTAGGGATAGAGAGAAGTGGTTGGTGGAAACATCAGAGAAAATGACTCCTTTACAAGAGTCTATTGATCAGTTTCTATCAAAGGAGGATGTCAGACATGAGATTACCTGGCAGTTTGAGCATTAGGTGCCGTGTGTTATAGCCCCAGGCCCTTGTACCGCTGCCAGAGGATTGTAAATAAAGCGGAGAGGAGAGAGCAAGAGGGGAGTGTATTGGGGTGTAAGTGTGTGTGAGTTTAAGACTCTGTGTGTGTACGTGTTAGTCTTTGTGAGCAAATGTTGTGTGCATATTAGTGAGTTTTTGCTTTTTTTTTTCTTTCTTGTGGTTATATTTGTGTGCATGACGGTGTGCGGCTGTGTGCCTGCACCTTTTGGCTTATACCCAAAAGCAGTGTTGCAAGCTTATGAAACTTCAGAAAGAAAGAGAAAGAGTCACGGGAGGCTTTGGGACGTCTCTCGGGAGCACCTCAGCCAACTACGAATCCCCCCAACAAAGCCAAAGGAAGCTCCCATGAAGCCTTATGAAGCTTTTATGAGGGCCTGGCAGGGCCCAGCCCAGTCCCAACCACTGATTCAAGGTTAGCAAGGTTTTCATCCTTCTCATGTTAAAGGTTAGCTGTGAGAGCAGGGTAATCTGACCGCAGATCTGTGATTATAGCCTGATGCTGTATGATGGGCTTTGAAGTGCCTACGAAGGCAGAGATCGACAGAGAGTTAGATCATGGACTAATATCACAGTGTTAGTTGTGAAGGCAGAATAAAAGGGTCAAGAAAGTGTTAGACTGGGGGACTGAAGATCTTAGATTGTGGGCTACTGTCATAAGTTCACTCATGAAGGCAGTAAAATCAGGTTGTAAAAGACTTCAGACTGCAGAGCCTGGACTGCTGTTCGTCTTTAAGATACTAAGAAGTGTTAAAATACACAATCCTTTGCAGATCCCATTTTTATGTGGAAAATTTTGTCAGTATTTGGTCATTAATCTCTACCAAGCTAAAACAAAATACCCCTCATTTAATCTATGTGTCTAAAGTTGGCACTGAAATGTGTTTCAGATTTCTTTGGGTCAAGTTTTTTGTGTTTTTTTGTTTTGTATCTATTTACTGCTGCTGAATGCAAAACCTTTAATATTTTTGCTGTGTGTGTTTGTCTGTCATGTTAGCAAAATATCTTATGAACCAGTGGATGGGTTTAATGAAACTGTTAGAATAATTATTAAATGTATATCAACAATTGATGAACTTTTAAAGTCAATTCAATTTAAGATGGCTGCCACAAACACAGAAATGGCTATAAGTCATTCAGGTTTAGATATTTAGCTAACATTTGGTGTGGTGGCAGCTGGGACTAATTTACAACACATAATCCAATCATTACACGTTGTACTACATTTATGCTTAAAACTCTGACAATAAATGTTGTCAACCCAGTTTGTCTGTTTGCAAAGTAACTCACGAACCAGTGGACAGATTTTAATGAAACTCTCAGAATTTCCTCATTAGATGTACATTTACAACTAATTAACTTTTGGAGTCACCCCTGGTCAAGATGATCCCCACAACTAATCAATATTAGCTAATACAAACAGGGCTATAACTAAAAATTTAATGCTATTGAGCTTAAGTTTTCATGTGGTAGTCGCTGAGAGTCATCCTCAACACATACTCTGAGCACGGGATCTCATGGGAGGACAGATCTCGTGAGATCCGTATCATTTGCAAGATTTGACCAGTGTGTCATTTCTCATCATAAGATGATCTTTGTTCGACACTCTGGCGTAAAAGGTGGCGGGCAACAGCCATTCCTTCAAGGAAAGCTAAACCTTTTTTTATTTATTTCCTAAAAGTTTAAGTGAAATAGTTCTCTGTGTATAATTTTTTATTTTTTTGGGGCACCTTTGCTAATGCACATTTGTGTGCAAATAATAGAGTTTGTGTAAACGATCATTCTGTGCAACTAATTGCTCTCTCTGTGGCCTCCTCTTTTGGGAGGTGTCACTAAGGTCACCTCATGAGAAATGCCTTGAATATGAATTTGATCCCCATCTCAAGTTTCCACATCTCAGCGTTATTGATTATTGAGATTCACAGCAAACTTTCACCTTGAGGTTCAATAAAATAGCCAAGGTAAGGCTCATACTGCCCCCACCCCCACCCCCACACCACACACACACTTACACACACATAAGTAAAAGTGTTTGTACCACATAAAATATTTAGCAGTTCCACTTGCAACCTCAATTTTCCTTGGGCTTCAGTTTAAACTGTTTAAATGCTCCAAAACCATAAATTATTGTTAGTTCTATTAAATGTAGATTTCTTACACCGTGTCCTTTATTTCATTGGTTTTTGCTTGCTCTTTTTCAGTGTGTCCCACTGCTTTTATCAGAACCCGGCGAGCAGCCCTAAAAGCATTACAAAAATTCACTTAACATTTTCTCTATTTCTGTTATTTCGCTCAGTCAAATGCACGCGCGCGCACACACACAAAGTCAAGGTCCGTCCAGCAAATATTCAACATGCACGCAACTCTTCATATTCAGTGCGCACACCCTCTCAATATTCACCAGCCTTGGCCACCGATGGCTGACAGTTTACGTTATATTCAGTGAATACTGGATTTAGTGAAAAGGTTTCAGGAGCTATGAAAAAACATTGACTCACAAAACACAAAGAACAAAAAAAAAACAAAAAAAAAAAAAAACGGGAAGGCAGCAAATTTTAGACTTTAGATTCAAACTGCAAAAGTGCCCGCAAAGCAAGCCCAACTAACAAACCTGACGAGTGGTTTTATTATGTATCCACTCAGTGTGCTAAACTACTAAGTGTAGGACAAAGGGGTTTTATTACATGTAGATGGAGGAGACGGCTTAAAAGGCAACATGAAGGGGCTGCAGTCTGGAGTTTAAGCAGTAGCCTGCTCAAGGTAAATACTGCCATCTATTGACCAAAATGGAGAGCACTTCTTTTGTCTCAACAAAAGGGCAGCCACCAACTGGTTTAACCAGTTTAATCCTTCCTTTTCTGCTGCTGAAACACAGTCACTGTCTGTCTTCTGTAGCTAAGTTCTTTGTTTTTGCTCTCTCATGAACTTGACAATAATCAAAAGTCACTTTCTTATATGAATATTTGGTAAATTCTCCTTCTTTGTCGTCTTTTGGATCGTGTGATGCACCGTGTACGTCAAGCAGTCTGACCTCCATCTGCCATCTGAGATTATTTTGTTAAATCCTATAAAAAAAGAATGCATGTTTCCTTTTGGTTGTTGTTGTTTTGCTTTATAACCAGTTGAATTTGGGCTAGCAAAAGGAATTTTAACCACCGTTCTCTGGACTGAACTGTTGCACTTTATGTCACACTTTTCCTCCTCTGTCTGTCATCTCTCTCCGTCTCCTGCTCAGTGGAGGAGTTGGCAGCATGTGCAGAGGAGGCGAGGCGGATGGAGGGGCACCTGGAAGAGGGAAAGCTATCAGAGGAGAAAATAAGGTAGGAAAAAAGAGCAAGGACATAGGAAAAGAAGAGGCATCCTCTCCCGTCCCCCATTTCCTGTGCTCCCCTGTGTATGCACAGTAATCAGAAACATTTAGATGTTTTATGTGCGGAGTACAGTAGGCTTTTTAACTGAACATGTGTTGAACAGAACGGCCCTAAGTTCTCTGTGCGTGCGTATTGTTTTAAAAATTCTGACTTTTTGGTCAAACATTTTATGATCATTGTATTTCTGAACAAGTCAGCTAAGACGCACTTCAATCCTTTCTGTTTTTTTGTATCTGTTCCTCGACTAATTTTGCATTAATGTTAAAATATGTCGTAAAGCTCAGAGCCAGGACCCCTGGTTGACCCCTGTGTGTTTCCAGATCTGCGGTGATGACATCAGCAAGCATGTTTCACCCAGTATATATGTGTTTTTCTGAGTCTGTTTGTGCACACATAGCTGTGGTTGTGGCTCCAATGTGACCTCACCACAACCGTCTCTGTCTCAGGGAGTTTCTTGGTTAAGTTGAGCGATGGAACATTTTCATCTTCAACCAACAATTTGAAAAAAAAAAACAAAAAAAAAACTTAGTTTGGAGACTTTAAGGGCTGTGTTCTGAATTCTTGCATTTTATTAGATTTAAACCAGTTTTAGGTACTGGATGGTAAAACAATGGCTGTCTCTGGATATTAGATCCATTTGCAGAATCATTCTGTTTACTGTTAACCCAGTATTATCTAATAACTGCAGAGACATGAAAGGTTTTTAAGCAACAACACCATACTAATGGTTTCCATCTGTGCTGTGGGAAATCCCCTTCTTTCTCTACAGGATGCCTCCTTTCTTTCTATCCTTCTCTTCCACACTGTTCATACTATCATATGTTCTCTCCATGGACCAGCCGTTCAGACGGTTTTCTTTTCTTCGTGTTTTGGCTCTCTGTTAATAGAATCTGCCTTATTAGAGTCTGTTCTAATGTTGCAGCCGACACATGTTGCCAGTGAATCTATTTGTGGTCTGTCATGCTTTTTTTTTTTATTTATAATTTTTTTTTTTCATTTTATGGTTTATAAGTTGCATTTATTTTTACTTTTCTGTCATTATGACGTCTTAATATACAAAAAAAAGATTTTTATTTTATTTATGCCCTTACAGAAATAACAAATAAACACATGAATGCTTGTGGAAATCATGTGAAAATATCATATTAAAGGTGCATCATTTCTAGAAAGAATGCAGGTGACCTATCAAGCCAGAGGTTTAGACTAAGATCATCTTATTTTACGACATGATGGCGTTATAACTATTTTGATAAATCCTCAAAAACAATAGTATGTTCAATGTCATGCAATATCTCACATGTTCTCAAATGATCTATTAGGCTTTGAGTATTTGTTGTGAATTTTAGCTTAATCTTCATTAAGGTGTAGCCATTTATTATAGGCTAAGGTCAATTAGCTATGGTGGACATCATGACTAGGGTTAACTCCAGAAGTTAATCAGCTGTAGTTGTGAACCAAATGATTGTTTTCTGAAAGTTGAAATAAAATTCATTAGATATTTTGCTAACGATGCAGACAAACACATGTTCTCACACACATACATGGGCAAAAATGTTATTGCTCTGTTTGCCTTTGGCGGTGGGCGATAATTACCATGTGACATCCGTGAAACACACGTTATACATATTTTCCTGTGTAACTTTGGACAATTTTCAACATATTCATGCAAACCTAATTGTCTACATGGTTTTCCACCTGGGATCACATGTGAAAAACATGGTAAACTGATATGAATTTTCTGTAGTTTGAGTACATTCTCAAATTCACTTTTTACCTACAAACTTAAGTTTAGATTAAGTTCTGTATAAAATAAGTCTATTGTCAGCTATGTGCTAAACCATCATTTAATCTGAAAACATCACTTTGGGTTTAGGTAATTTGGAAAAGACACTAATAATTTACACAGAAAAAAAATAATAAAACATTCAGAAAATAAAACTAATAGCTGCAGCTATAGAAAAAAAGAAGAATCTAACTTTAAAAGTGCTTTTTTTAAAATTGAATAAACAATGGTAATAAAACTTGTAACAAATTTTGTTCTGATTCAGATGAGAACATATATAAACCCTGTTTAAGGTCATTTGGATGAATTAGTTCAACACCAAAAAAATTAACAGCTGATTTTTTCTGAGTAAAATTTGTCATCGAACTAAAACTAAAACATGTGTCTGTACAAGGCTCAGATATATCAGTATCTATAACTTGTAATTTCTCATTTTTAATATGAGGTACAGTGGGGGCCACAGTGTGGGTGGCGTGTTTGGGTTCCTGTGTGGATGTTCATGCAGAGAGGGCCGGTGGGAGGGGGGGGGTTCAACCTCAGGAGTGGCCGAAGCGAGGCTGCGGAGGGAGGTTTGTGGAAATGGTAATCATTTGTTGTATTGATTCGGCTGTAGCCAGGGCAGCCGGCACACGCAAACGACCTCGCACACACCAGCTCGCGCGCTCATAGACACAAACCGACTGGCGTACAAGCAGACGCACGCAGTGGCGTTGTGGAAATAGACCCCTCCATATTGATCCCCTTCACATTCCCTTAGCTGGGCTGCCACACATGCACACACTCACACACACAAATATAACTAACACATTCACAGGTCTACTTTAACACTTAATAGCAAAGTGACACTATTGTGTGTCCTTTTAGGAACTTTATCAGACATGACACAAGAATTCTGTAATTTATTTACGTAAGTCTGCACAGTTTTTTGGTATTCAACTAAAATATTGTATGCTTTACAGATTACTTGCGTTTTAGATGGATATTTTGTTTGTTTCTGCAGGTCAGTGGCGGTAAGGTTCATAAAGGAAGTGACGGAGCTTAGGGAGAAACTTCTGCAGGCTGATGACCTGAAACTCAGGGCAGAAAGAGAAAAACATGATGCACAGGAGCAGGTAAATAATTTTTAATTGATCAAATACTTTCTCACTTTAAAAAAGTGATACATATTTATTAAGATGTTTTAACAGAACAATTATATATATATATATATATATATATATATATATATATATATATATATATATATACATGTATTAAAATGTAAATATCTAAACCCTCTTACATTAGGGTTTTGGATTTTTTTACAGTAGCTGCTGATCTGATCTGGTGAATTTTGGATGAAATATAGACAGTTTTTTTTTTTTTTGCACTAAACACTGTAAACATAAATGCTAATTTACCACCTCACCTCTCATTTTATTCCCTCCAATGTCTTCTTGATTTTTCTGCCTTACCTGCCCCTCCTTCTCCCTTTTTGATGATTAGTGGCATATATCCGGCGCTAGAGCTCGGATTATCTTGTCTAAGAGAGGGAGGGGTCTGTGCAGGGCCTAACTCCAGCGAGGTGATTTGGAGTGTTAATTCTTGGGTGTAATATTCCCTGATATTCCCTAATGTTCTGGCTGGGAGCTGGAGGAATCTCAGGGGAGAAGGGCTGTCAGAGCTGAGCCACTGCGGCACAAAGGCAAAATGGATAATTAAGGGCAAAGGCAGTATGAAGAAGTGATGCTCTCTTAACACTGCAAAAACTTTGAATTCTGTCTTAGGCTTCTTCACACTCTGATTGTTTCTCAAGTATTGATTTTGCTTATTATTTATTTTCATTTTTGATGTTTTGGAAATGTATTTTCCCCAGTTTTTTCTAGTTTTACATTTCCCTACACATCTCTTCACTTCTCGCTGTTTCTCACACTTTCCCTCACCTTAATGTTTCTTTTTTAGTCCTTGTGAATAATGCAACACACATGGCATGGCTTTCCTTTTTTGTTTATTGCGGCAGGGTGATTGCCTAGGGCCAGCAAGACACCAGCTAAGGCCAGTTGATTGGTTCGTCAGTAGTCAAGCAAACGCTCACAAAGAGTTCTTCAACTATTTCACGACTGTTAAAAATCCTTTCATCTCTGCCTTTGCAGTGAGACTGGACTCTTTTCTCTGTTGCCTGTGATCAAAAATGTTGCACAACATGTCAGAGTTTGCCAGAAGTCTCTCAGGCCAGAGTGTTTCATAAAGCAGATATGGAAAAGGCTACAAGTGAAAGAATTATCGAGAAGAAAGTGAAGGTGTGTTTCTGTAACGTTCAAAGCAGCAGCGGCTTGGATCGGTGATTCTAAAATGTTAATATGATTTATAATTAATATTAAAAAAGCATTTTTCTTTCTTTTTTGGTTTAAAAGGTGCCACAGTGGAACAAATCTACTCTTGCAACACAAGAAAACCAGTTTTGGTTTGAATTTGCCATTAAGACCCACATTCATGGCACTGCACCTAATGTAAAAGACGTTTTGGCATAAAGTTTTAACTGCTATGAATGCATAAAGCTCAGTTAGAGTGTTTTTTGTGTGTTTCTGTTGCATAACTGTTTTATTTATTTCCCTTTCAGTATGCAAAGTGTGGATAGGGGGTATTGAAATGAAGCAGAAAGGTCTGCGCTCACGAGACCTTGCTGATGTACAAATATTCACCTCGAGGAAAAAAAAGGCATGCTTTAAATTTCTGCGTGTGTGGAGAACACAGGTGTTGTGCTTCGCTGGAAGAAAGCGCGTGCGAAGGAGAGATTCTCTATTTGAGCAAATGTGTTTGGAACAGCAAAATGAAACTTCAAAATTAGTATGATTCAAACAGGACCTGAAACACATTTTGCAAAGACAAAATTGACATCTTTTAGATCCTTTAGTAATTGCAGATGTGGATTGTGAAACACCAGTCATCAATGTAAAAAAAACAAAAAAATGACAGAATAATGAGCATGCTCTCTGTTTTGTTGGCTGAGTAGTAATACTTTGAAGCTGCAGTTCTCTTTTGTATTATTTGATCTGAAACATGTAAAATCTTTTTATTTATTTATGTATTTATTTTTTTTGATCTCATCAATTAGTGTTTTTTTTGTTTTGTTTTGTAGTTATTGGGAGTGATTGTATGTGCTAACTCCTGTGTCTTTGTGTGCAACGTATAGATACTATACTGATGGACTAAATGTCTCGGCCTTCTCTCATTGAGAGAATTGAAGCCAGCAGGACCCAGCAGCTGCCATGTTGGAATTTTGGAACCAGTAGTTTTTTGTTGTTATTGTTTTCTTGTTTTAATCATGAAATAATTAATGAGAAGTATAGGGGGGAGAGGAATATTTGAATATACAGCAGCAAGGTAAGAACTATGTAAATCAACAGGATCAACACCTAAAACGTTATCTGAGGTGTCTTTCTGTTTTTGAAAAAATGGGCAATGTTCCATTTGTTTACATGGAGGGGGAGGGGCTTCAAACTTGTGCAGATGCAGTTCCAGCTTCGATTCCCATGTTCCTGTCCGAGGTCTACCTATATTTACAGTCTCTGGTGTACAGTCAGCATTTTACTCGCTCACCCCTGTAGTTTAGCAGAATTCCTTACATTTTCACTCATGCTATCCTCCATCATGTCAACAACAGATGAGGTTTTCAATGAATCGGACTCCAAACAGTGTTTAAACATCAGCGTGATGGCTGTTGTGACTATAACTCCTTCATTAGGTCCCAATCTCTGTTATTGACCTGCAGAAGATGAATTATCCAGTGGCAAAAAAATCAAAGGGTTTGAAATGGTAAATGGTACACTACAGTGGCCTATGGAGGAAATCTATATTACAAATTGTGCTGGCGCAAAGAAGCTGAACCTCCGATCGCTCCAGCTCTTTTGTGTCTACGTCTGTATGTGCTCAGGGTGTGTACGAAGTCTCTGTGCATCGTGTTTCATGTTGTTTTAGTGGTTTAGTGTCTGTTTTCTTGTCTGAAGAAAACCATCTGCATGTTTTCTTACTGCCAGTTTTGCGCTTGCATGTATGTCACTCTGCACACGCAGACAGACACGTGCACGCTCTCTCCCGGCCCAGTCCCTCTGCATGAGTCCAGTTCAAATACACTGTAAACACGAGGGGCATGTCTCCGCGTCTGATCATCTCATCGTCTTCTCCTTCTCCCTGACTTTCACTCTGCCACACACACTCACACAATCATAGTCATTAGTGTCTATCTCAGCTTTTTTTCTTTTCATGGGGTTAAAGATTTTAAACAGATTTAATGAGTGTTCGGATAGCAAAAAGTTTAGCAACGTGTTTTTTATACCCATAAACTTGTATAAGTTGCCCAAAAACTGTTTACAAATGAAAACCTAGTAATCCTTGAAGAAATGCATATTACCCACCGCCTTTCATGCCAGAGTTTGATACTAAAATCATCTTATATTGAGAAATGACAGTTGTTTGGAGTTTGATCAGACCTTGAAAATAACAATATGTGCAATCTTGTGTAATACTGTGAGATGTCATGTTCACAATATTTGTTGTGAATGACTCTCAGCTTCTAGCACATCAAATCTTAGCTCAGTATCCATTAAACTGACTGAGTTATAGCCTGTTTTTGTGTTGGCTAATGTCATTTAGCTGTGGCAGCCATACTGAATTGGATTAACTCCAAAAGTTAATCAATTATAGATGTACATCCAATAATTACTTTCTGAAAGTTCCATTAGAATCTGTCCTGTGATTTGTGATATATTTTGCTAACAGACAGAGTTGATTACAAAGAGCTAATGGCACTGTTTTTGCTCAATCTGTTAATTCTTCAAGATGTGTTGAGTATTAGTCTCTGCTACTACTGCAACAAATTTGAGGTCAATATCTGTGAACTTAACTGATATATATCCATTGTTGTGTTGTTTTAAGGTCAGTTGGCTGTCAGTCATTTTGAATCAGTTCATTGACGTACATTTGATAATTACTTTCTGAAAGTTTCAACAAAATCTGTCCACTGGTTCATGAGATATTTTGCTAAAGCTACAGACAAACAAACACACACAGACCTGGGCAGAAATGTTTCTGCCTTCGCCTCAGGTGGTGGGGAATAACTACTGATGTTATCTTTTAGAAACACAATAAAAGTGTAGATTTTAATCATTGTGACTCAGTAGCATGACATCCAAGTAATTAGAAAGACGAGCCTATAGTTAGTGGTTCATCTGTATCTTCAAAATGCAGCTTGTCTGATGGAGCTCAAAGTAGCACAATTTAAAGGCATAAACTCCATGTTCTTTTTATAAGATTGGTCTCTGAAACATCTGTAAGTATTAACTCATCCTGGTCATAATATTTCCTGATGAAACCCAAATAATCCAGACAAATAAAACCCATTTGTTTACTTGATTATTAAAGAAAAGTGCTTCAATTGACTGACTATGAAACCAAGGACTGGGTATTTTTTTCGGTGCGTGTATGTGTGTACCATCCTGATCCCACACAGCTCATTAAACTGCAGTGCTGTAATTCATTTGAGAGATGGAACGGACAGTCGGGAAGACAAACAAACCATGTTTTCTCATGTTGTCTCTTTAACTTTATCAGCCCTTTCTTAACTGTCCCACGCTATTTTTTTTTTCTGCAAAACGAAGCTGAAAAGATTCATGGGAACCTCACATACCAAAATAAAAATAATTTTACACAGGATAAAAAATATGAATAAGGCAAGATTGTTTATTTTTTTCACAGTGATATTGAGTTTTATTTTGTCTACATACGTAATGTTAGGTTACAAAGGTTTTTTGTTTTTTTGCACAAGCATAACATTTGTAGTCATGTTTTTTCAAGGTAAATTTATAACAATTAATGGTGACATCGTGAAAGGACGCAACAGCAGGCAGGCAGAATGGTAGATTCATAATCCTAACAAGCCTTTTTAGATGTCTCAAAACCAAATAACATAAGAACAGAGCTAAATAAAAAGCTAAAGGAAATTATTGACATTTTTTTTATAAAACCAAAGTGATTCTTGCAACATAGAGTATAAAATCATGAAACTTTCAACCAAAGACTCAAATCCAATACAGACCAAAAACACAGCATTAACACAAAAGTCAAGAACATTCAGTCAAAGTAAACTCAAAAATCAAATACTTATCATAACCAGTGATGACTGGGTCATACTGCATCTTTTTAAGGGTTCCTTTTGTGTATTTATTTAATATAGGTGGACAAAATCATAACAACTGGCCTTTAGTTTAAGATTACCTTTATGACACAATCAATATTTTGTAAATTTTAGTTCCATTTTGAAGGAAATACACTAAAATATATGTTTTTCTTGATTGTTTGTTTTTTTCAGTGGGACTAACATATATTATAATATATTTATGTTTGGACAACTCCCCAGCCACTCCTGCTAGTAAAAATACAAAACAAAAAAAAAAAAAACAAATATGTAGAAAACAAGACAGGAACTGTGAAAATGTTAAGTTTAAAGTTTCAGAATAGCAGTGCTCAAAAACCTTGAAGACTTTATCTGCTTCACACATTATTTACTGTCTTTAGAACCAAATGGAAATCCAAAATGCATTTATAAAAATTACATGTTTAATGGCTGTATAACACTACAACACCCTAGTACTGACCAATTACATAAATTTAATGCAGTTTTTAGAACTTCTGTTTTGTTTTGTTTCATATACACGCGAGCGCTGAAATTGTATTTTCCAATGTAGATGAGGGGCTTCGTCTAATAGAATTGAAATCAAAGCAGATAATGTAGCTCTGTAGATGCACACTAGATGCGAGATAGGGTATTTCAGTAATGACAGCTGCTGATAAACAACCCAGCGGCATGCGTAGGAGAGTGTGTGATGAAAGGACTCTGGGAAAAGGAGTTGGGCCATGCAGCAGCAGCAGCAGACGAAGGTAATTAAAGAAGCCATCATCAGCATCATTAATATGCTAGATCTGCTGTGGCCCACTGACTAGTCTAATGGAGAACATGTCATCATCGTCACCATTAGGGAGAGCAGGACACACAGAAACACAAGCACACACCGTCTTAATGTTGGGTCATGCCATGATTACCACCATTAAGCCTAGAGTGAGAAGGCCTGCTTAGGAAGCAGCATTCTCTTTTGCCATCGCACACACACGCACACACACACATGCTGGTAGATCTTTAATTCAGACCATGTGAGTGATAAGTGTGCATATTTAAGTGATGTCAGGCCTGTTGGGTCTTTTAATTAGGCAGAATGAATGAATGTTTTATAAAAACGTGTTTAACAATAAATGTGTTCATTAATTTGACGAGAGGATGTGCTCTGATGAGCTGAGTGGAACAGAGTAATGGCCTTGTATTTGGCTCTTGTGGTTTGATGGCGGGAGATGCGACAACAAAACTGTCCGTTCCTGATTTTCCACTCATTTTCTTATCTTTTTCGTTCACCTTGAAAAGTCAACTGTGAATGTTGTTTGCCCCACGACCTTGGTCAGTTTGATGATTTTTTTTTTTTTATTTCTAGTGAAAATGGACTTTTGTTCCAATAAAAGTAGTATGCAATGTGATAACAATCTACATTTTATTGGAGAAAAGACAGCCCTGAAAATCCATTAACTGCAAAAGTTAGTGCAGTCTTTATTTATTTATTTATTTATTTTTTTATTTTTTTCCTTTTTCTTTCTTCTATTCAGTTCAATTGAGTTTATTTATATAAAGCCAGTTCACAACAAAGTCATCTCAGGGCACTATGCAAAAGAAAAAAAAAGCCCATATGCAATTCTGAGTTGGATATCACATATACAATTCAGATCCAATTTCTAATTTAATTACAGCCAATTAATTCATATTATACTATTCTACATTCACTTACAGTATGTTAAAAAGGCTAATTAGTAAAAAGTCTGAGGAAGCCAACAAATTGCGTTGAATGTTCACTTCATCGCAACTCCTCCATCTTAAACAAGCACATCAGCAACAGTGGAAAGACATTTTTAACTTTTTAATAGGAAGAAACCTCCACCAGAACCAGGCTCAAGATGAGTGGCCGTCTGCCTCGACCAGCTGGGGTTCGAGAGGACTGGAAAGAGACAGAAAAATACAGAAGCATTTGTCCAGTTGTACTCTATATGGGAAGGAAAAACAAAAACAAAAGAGCAGGTTAATGACTGTAGTAACTGCATGTAAAAGGATAGAGAGTAGAGAGAGTAAATCCAGCAGCAGAGTGAGGAAATGTGGTCAGTGTGTCCTTCAGCAGTCTAAACCTATAGCAGCATAACTGAAGGATACCTCAGGAAACCCTAACTATAGAATTTATCAAAGAGGAAAGTCTTAAGCCTATTTTTAAAAGTAGACAGGGTGTCAGCCTCATGGCAGAAACTGGAAGTTGGTTCCACAAGAGAGGAGCCTGATAACTGAAAGCTCTGCCTCCCATTCTACTTTTAGAAACTCTAGGAACCACAAGTAAACCTGCGGTCTGAGATTGCTCTGTTGGGAAAATATGAAACAATGAGATCTTTCTGTTTGTGCACCTAATTATTCTTGCATCATAGTTTATTTACATGTGCAGGTCAAGAAAATTTTTTGATGTTATCAAAGAGTATGGGTTGAGGTCTGGACACGTCCGCCTTATCTTGATAAAATAAATATATTCCAAATTCTTCACCAGCATTGCTATAGTCAACTTATAATCAGCAGCATAAAGCTGAGAGGACAAGAAGCATCACCAAACTTGGTTTGTAAATGCATTTTGTTGCCCCTTTTAGCCTGCCCATCATCTGCTAAAATATTTGTGCAACAAAACCAATCTAAATGTTAAGCAGGTGTGCTACCTTACTCCTTCCCCCTATTTCAGTTGTGCCCTCTTGTCCCATTCCCTTTTTCTCTAAATGTCCCTCTGTCTTACTCACACCCCTCGTTCTCCCACACTTCTTCACTGCCTCCCCTGACACTGGTGGAAACAGTGTGATGATGTGTAATTTAGTCCTAATCACAACATCAGACTTGTGCTGCGATTTACATCCCTTCACCAGCCGAGCCAGTCAGACAGTCAGGAGGGAGATGTTAATGTGAGACCGCAGGTAATTACTGTCATTACAGCATGCCTCACATTCTGCCAGTCTGTGTGTGTGTGTGTGTGTGTGTGTGTGTGTGTGTGTGTGTGTGTGTGTTTGCTTGTGGTGGTGTGTGCAGATGTCTTATGAGTGTGGGTGTTTTTTTCTTTTAGCTTTTTAAATGGCAGGATTTGATATGTTTGTACATATTTGTGTACCTAACATTGGATTTTTCAACATAACTTCCTTCTCGTGACAATACGTCGATTTAAACAAAACAGAAATGAATCGCATGCAGCAGAGGATTCACAATATTTATTCTGCTGCTGATAAACGCAATTACAATTGATGGCCTGGCTCAGTTCATCCTTCCAGATTGAATGATTTTCTTAATGTAATTTTATTTTTTCGACAGTTTTTTTGTCGTTGATTTGCCGAAACGCAACCCTTCTATAATCCAAATGCAATTTTAAACGTAATTCTTTTTTTATCGTGTTATGACATTTGAATTATTAGATGTCACTGTCTTTTTCACAACTTAATTTCACACCCAATGATCACTGACTTCTTGAACAACAGCTACACCATTTTGCATGATTTTAAAACATTGTGAGGGTTTAAAAATCCATATCCGGCAGGTAAAATCTTTACATTGCTTATTTATTTAACATTCAACATTGCTTTTTATAACTTATGAATTTATATATCCTGTTAAAATTGCAATTATATAATGTATTTTGCTGGTGAATTGTGATTGCATTGGGTAAACCAGATGGTAAAAATAAAAGCACTGTGTCCAAAACAAATTTCCCTAAAGGAACAAGAAAGAATGTTGTATCATATTATATTTCATCACATTGTATTTTAATATTTTCATATAGTATCAGACTAATGTACCAAATATTGCATTATTTGAGCAATAAGATAGTATATCACTAGACTATGACTTGTTGGCAAACTGCATTTTTGAGGGAGTCTCCAGAATGTCTTACAGCGTTCTCAGTTTCTCTGGACGAGTCCCAGCATGCAGTCTTGTTGCTTGAGGTTTGAACATGTTCAAAAAGTTTGTACGACAAATTTTGTTATTGTTGCAGGCATTTCAAACACATCTCGAACACACCCGAAGTTTGTCAAAGGTGTTTCCAACCCGTCTGAACAGGGCCCAATGGCCCAGTCTAAAACCATGCTGATGATAAATAAGAGTTTTTGAAAACGGGTCTAAATCTGTCTGTCTTCAGTTTGAAAGTGTACTCCAGCAGATTAAATCCTAAACGGGGTGACAGCTGATATTAGTTCTAGTTAACTAAATATTGTGCATAGCCAAGAATGGAGCTTTGCAAGCTGTGCACACAAAAATATGCTACAATTTCCAAAAAACTGGCCTTTTAAAATGTGGCCACATGGCTCTCTGGCCACAAAACTGAGATTTCCCTGATACTCCAATAGAAAAGTCGCCAATTTTCTTGCATTTTTCCTGCAATTTTAAGTCACCACCAAGTCTTCAACAATAACAGCTCAGTAGGATGCTACCTTTCCATTTATGAACTGGCTGCCCAAAGCTGATGTTGGCTTACAAACTCTGGCTTACAGAGAAAGTTATACACAACCTGAAAAAAACTGCCATGTGCTTATGTGATTTTTTTGTAAATTTTCATTTACATTGCATTACTTATTTACTCATCCTATTTATTCTAATGATTTTAATCCTAGAATTCTGTATTTTTCTTATCTCTGCATTTACAGAATCAGTTCTCTTGTTATCTGTGCATTTCATCTGAATCTGTGATGGTTTCTAGATGTACACCAGCTGGAAAATATGTTGGTATTTTTATGATATTTAAACTCCACCTACAAGCGTACAGACAGACAAACATTCATTTGACAGCAGCAGTTGATATTTTGACATTTTAGGATAATCGTTTAACATTTTTATGGACTTAAATTTGGCCCACATGTTGGAAACTTTTTCCATGTTTGTCCAAGTCTTTGAGGAAAGATGGTATGGTATATCAAGGTGTTTCTATGGCGATAAGGGTAATATGTCAGGGTCCCCAGAGTTTAGGCCTGGAAGGGTCCTGACTGATAAGCAGAATGAAAAAGTCAGCAGTTTGGCCACTGCCATCCAGTCCGTTTTCACCCTCCACACACACGCACACGTCTTTTTATTTCACCAATCTCATCTTCAGCTTCCTCCCATTCTCCATCTTTTCTCCCTCCCGCTGAATGCCTCACCTTGCTATTTATACCTGCTTCTGTAAATGCCATCTCTTTTATCCTCCATTATTCTCCATTTACCCAATTTCCCCTAATGTTTCTATTATACCTTGTTTTTGACATTTATGTCCACCTTTTCTTTGCCTCCCCACAATTAGAGCTTCACTTATCCCCTTTTTTACCTCTCTTTAATCACACCTTTGCCCCTTTAAACTCACATTTAATGATGAATAAAAATGCATGTGTGTTTGTGCATATGTGTGTGTATAACATAGATCTAATAAAATGTTTTAAGGCAATGACTATTCCTAATATTTGCATAGAAGAATATTTGAGATTTTTAAAGCTTTACTTAAAGAAAAATATTTAGCAGCAAAAAGCTTGCAATCACTGTTTAATCAGAGAAAAGGAGAACATTTCAATGCGCACTATTTTGTATAGTTGCCTTTTGCAGTTCAACTATTTATGTACTGATGATACTGTTACAGGTTTGATTTCTTTTCTAATAAAACCTGTTTGTACAATTACAGATTTGTGCACTTCAGTCAGAGCTGGAAGCCACACGGTTGAACAATATAAATCTTCGCTGGGAGAGCCGTTTGGTCCTGACAAACGTTCACTTTTGGATCTGCGAACAAAAGTATGAATACACTTTTTATGTGGTTTTTGTTTTGTTTTTCAACTAATAAAACATATAAGTATTTAGGTGAACTGTTTGTGTTACTTGTAATATTTCTTTAGCTGTATTTGTAGTAAATACTATTTTTTTTTGTAAATTATTATTCTTGCTCACCATTGAAAGGCAAAGGCTGTCATGGATTTAAGTAGTTTTGTGTTTATTTTTGGCTTTAGTTCTTGGTGCTTTGTTTTTCATTTTTTCAGGGGTTATGTTTTTATGTTTCTGATTCATGTTTTAGTTTAGGTTGATTGTTTTTTTCTTATTTAGTTGTCTTGATGTTTAATTTGGTCTTAGTTCTGTTTTTGCTCCTTGTGTTTTGGTTCTCCTGTCATTGTTCACTTCTCCTCAGTTTATCACGCTCATCTACACCTGTCCCACGTTTTGTAATCACTCACCTGTGCTCACTTCCCCTGATTCCCTTGTCTTTAAAACCTGGTCATCGTTTCCACCTTCTTGCTGGTCCGTCATCTCTTGCACGTCATCTGGTTCTCTCCTCTCGCCTCGCCTTTTTTTATTGCCTAGGATTATTTTAGGAGGTTTGTCTTGCTGCCCTGCCAGCCTTTTGTTTTTGTTCTTTTATTTGAAAATAAGTTTTTATTTTCCCTTCAACTAAAATGAGACTGCACATTGGGTTCGCCGCTCGCTCCACCCCTCCTGACAAAGGCAGATAATGTTTTTGCACATGTAGGTGTGTGCCTGCGTGTCTCTGTTACTGAAGCGTCTCATAAACCACTGAACTTGTAGAAAGTAATCACTGGATGTACCTCTACAATTGATTAACCTTGGAAGTCAGTCCAATTCAAAATGGCTACCACAGCTAATCCACATTGGACAACACAAAAATGACTATAACTAAATCAACTGGACAGATATTGAGCTAAAATTTGATGTGGTAGTAGCTGAAAGTCATTCACAACACACACTCAGAGCGTGACATCTTGCAATATTGCATAAGATGGAGTATAACGCTATTTAAGAGTGGCTATAACTCAATTATTTCTCAATATAAGATGACCTTAGTCTAAAACTCTGATGTGAAAGGTGGTGGCCGATACACTCCTTCAAGGAATGCTAGGCCTTTAATTTATTTTTGTTTTTTTTTTGTTTGTTTGTTTAATTGTCTTTGTCATCTGAGTTAATGAGTAAATGTCCATAATTTAGAATATTATAAGCATTAACATTTTTTGTAACTCTACAACTGTTTGTTATTATGATGCAAACTTTTTTTTGTTTTTTACTTATTAAATGTGCCTTTTTAAATGTGTATTCTTTGCTAAACACAGCAGTGAATGCTCATAAGCTGTTCTGGCTAAATGTCTTTCCCTTGTGTAACATCTGATCTGGGAAATTTGTCTGTTTTTGTTTGTTTGTTTTTGTCTCCAGATCTTCTTGTGAGAACATCTTGGCCCAGATGAAGGCCCAAAACAAGTTGCTGCTCAGCATCACTGAGGAGAAAGAGTAAGTGCTTAACATTTAGAAGAACTCTAAACCTATGTGCCTTGACCCTGCGCAGGATTTTTGTTTCATATTGGATCACTAAAATAGAGGAGCTGGTATGTAAACCACTGTGCATATGTGACAACTCGTATTGCATGTTTTTATGATTCAGGCGGATTCTGACATATTTGCGTCGGAGAGTCTTTTAATGTTTCTGCCTCATCATGGCTGAGAAACACAAAGACACACACACGCTCACAGTCGTGACATTTTCCTCTTTGTGGAGATCAAAGCAGTCCAGTCATCTTCTGTGCAGATGAGAAACAGGAAAATCCTAACAGTGTCTGTTTCTCCGCCTGTCTCATCACGCTTTTTTTGTTTTTATGATATTGTTGTGTAAAATGCTGCAGTTGTCACAGACTCTGTGCACCTGAAACACCCAGGTTAAACGCATTACTACTTCAACTCTCACTGGAATTCATTTAGGAGGGAACCGATGCAGTCCATCTAAAATTTATTAACAGAAAATGTTTACCTCCTCTTCCAGAAATGAAACAAATGCAGAATTAATAATAGTTCTGGAGTGTGAAACTTAGCATAACAATCTCTGAAATAAAAACAAGTATTTAATGGATGTGGAAAAGGGAATTTCATCATGGAAGGCAATAATCTGTGAGTGTTTTTGTGTACCAAGGATAATGTCTGAACTGCTATTTAAAGGCTGCTGTGGAAAGAGACAATCACAGGCACCGTGGCTGTTGTGTGGCAGATGATCTTACGTGTCTGTAGTACACTGCTGCTCTACGTAGATTTCTATGTTTAACTTTGTCTCTGCATTTTCTTCCCTTTGTTAGACATCTTCTTGAAGCTAATGACACGTTGAAGGCGGAGATGTGGAGACTAAAAGAGGTGGTGGATGAGAAGGAGAGAGACTTGGAACGCTTCAAGGTGAACAAGTGCAGAGCGGAAGAGCAAAGATCTACAAATCAGGGGAGACGAAGAAGAGTCAGTCACAAACAGGTTTGTTTTCATTTTTGTAATTGTTTGCAGGCTGAGATCCGAGACTGGGGCATCGAGGAAAACGGGAAAACGTGAGTCGAACGTGTTATGTGTGTGACTGTGTGTGTGTGCGATGAAGAGAAAGTACACGAGTGCATACATTTGTGTGCATCCAGCAGCTGATCAAATTTAGGCATTCAGATCCAACAAAAGCGTTGCCCACCACGTTTCGGCCTTTCATACACAATCTAGCCTGAACAAAGCTGATGATGATAATAACAGCAGGACTGGCAAGTTGTGAATGAAACACCCCATGGGCTTGGGCCACCTGTGTGTGTGTGTGTGTGTGTGTGTGTGTGTGATTTCTATGTTTCTTCTTCAATCTGAATGCGTTATTCATGCTGGGCCTTTAACAATGATTACACTCCAATCAAGTGCCTATCCTCTCCTGCTTGCCACCCCTATGGCTGTCAAATAGCATTCATCAATGGAGAAGAGATATATTTATTATGTTCATTAAGGCAATGAAAATGAATAATGCACAGATGGGATTGGGTGTATAGGATGGAAGTGAAAAAGGAGGGTGCACACGTAGGGGAGAGGGTGTTTGTGCGGGCACCTGCCTGGAGCAGTGTTCCCCGTACTGCCAGTGTGTCCCCCCGAGGTATTCCTCATTAGCAGCCCTTCCGAACCTCACCCCGTTTTACACACGTGCACCCTCTTATGTTGCCCCCACACCCGCCCCTCCCCTTCCCTAACGAACCACCAGACTCTGTTTCCAAAACGGATCAGATTTGTTTTGACTGGGGAAGGTTCCCAATGCTATTCAAAGCTGTCAGTCATTTTAATGATATCATTAAGGGGCCGCGACAGAAAGATGAATCGCTTTTTCTTTGTCTTACTCTCATAATTGCGAATGAGCAAGAGAGTAGGACAGAGTGAGAGGAGCAGTTCATATAGATGTTTGCAAAAGAGAGGTTTTGATTGAGCAAATATAATAATACAGATCAAGATAAGAAACAGTGAATGAAAGCATCTTCCATAGTGTCTCCTCCTGCATTCGCTGATTTATTTTCCTTTTTTTCTCTTTTTCTTTATTATGAACATTTATAAATTATTCCATTTCTTTATTATACACCCACACCGACACAGTCACTCAAAATACCATGCATCAGAAAATCATATATCTATAGGAAACCCAATATGTAATGATATTTGCATGACAGCCTCGTACGTTCTGTGTGTAAATCTCATCACTGGGTGGAAAAGGGTATTTATTAACAGTGCCTCTACAAAGCTCTTATCACTGACAGCAATCAGCACAGTGTAAAGGTTTTGTCATTAGATGTGGATTTAATAAAGGCATTTACAATATTAACTAGTGCAAATTTATTTGATTTCATTTCTTTTTTACAAGTAATACCCTCACAGACTTCAGAAATGACAAAAGGAGGGGTCAGAAATTACCAAAATGGTTAAAAAAATATCACTAACTTGCATAAAGAGAAATAAGTTTGCCTTAAAAGTCTTTCTTTAGTGGAACCCATTGCACAAAAGTTCACATTAACAGGTGTTTTACTGGTAAACAAAGCACACTGCTTCTAAACTGTGTTGCTCACTTTGTTGACAGCCAGTTATTTTCTTTCTTTAATTAAAAACATAACCACATAACCAATCTGTATAATGCCTCCCTTGTGGCTACTCTAGGAAGTCCTCAAACAAAGCCGCTTACAGAAGAGCCAGAGAGATTGAGCATGTTGAAAAAACTCAAAAAGCACTATATGATACATATACCGATGTTCCCAAACATTACACCGCCATCTTTTGTGTGCGTGTTCTTTTATTTTTGTTGAATATAGACATAAATGTAGAGCAATTTGAACTTTCAAGAGGAATCAAACTTCTAGTTGTTCCATTACTGAGTAAACAAGGTTCATTCTGTCAAAATGTTGTCCACGAAGACAAAGAGAAAAACTTCAAACTTTTTTTATCCAGGGGAAAAAAAAATCATCATTCATGTATTTATTCTCTATATGTCAACAAAAGGCCCCTTTTAAACAGAAACAGCATTTTGTCAATATGCAAGTTTTTGTTTGTTTGTTGTCTTTATAATTTCAGTTTCGTCTGAAACAGTATTTTTAGAAACCAGGTTCCAGATTAAAAACATCTTGAAACACCACCATTGTATTTTTGTGTAGACAGCCTAAATACAATCTTTTGAAAACTATGATGTCATAGTCCCGCCTCTAAACTTGGGATATTTTTAGAAAAGACAAATAAAATGACTGTTTTGAAAAGGGAGCAGTTCTGTGTGGGCAGGCCTGCAGTCCATGTAGGAGCCGGTTAGGAAAGAACCAAGAAAGTTTTTTTGTTTAGTAGCAGTCCGTTTAGTACTACTGATGGGTCAAACTACAATAAAATAAAGTTGGTTTATAAACTTAATGCAGTGAAAAATGACAACAAAATTAACCTGATAACAATTTTTTTTCTTGAAATGCCAATTATACAATAAAAAGCACTGTTTCAGACAAACATATCTTGTTTAAGATGTCCAACATGAGGTTTAAGGATCCGCCCTGCATTGCAAAACTAGCTTTTGTAGTGTTTGTGCCAGAACATACAGTAGATTAGAATGAAATTCAAAGGACACGCAGTCCGAAAAAAGAGAAAAATTAAACCATTCTTTGACAAATTAAGGCGATGACTTGTTAAAATGAAAGTGTTTTTATTCAATCGTAATTAGTACTTGGAAAATACGAGGAAAAAAAAATGTTTATCCTGAAATGCTCACAGCAATGAAAACAGAGGCCGACACTGTTTGCTTCTGGCAACACTGACTCGGTGCCTGTCTGACACAAGCCATGCGGGGGGAGCACTCATAAAGCATCAGGCTTCATCAGTCGCACGGCTAATGATGTGCTTCCAATTAAGAGCTCCCAGTGATCACAGCGGAGGATTTGTACAAACACAGGGAGCCAAAGTGACAGAGAAACAGAGAGAGGCGATAAGAAGGAGACAGCATAAGAAGGGAGTCAAGTCTTGCATGAAATTTACGAGCAAATAAGAGCAGTAAATAAGAAAGATGAGCGAGAATGAAGCAGGGGGGAACGCGGGTAGTTTATTGGCTGGTTTAGAGAGCATGGCCGCTTGGCTTTGACACTAATGACTGTAATTATACACACATTGATTGGGTTAGGCCGCTAATTACACTCATCTGTGTTTGCGTGTAAACACAGGAACATATGTTTACACAGGCGTCATGCCAAGAGCTCAGCGCATCGCTGCGCTCTCACATGGAGTGCATAAATCTCCCACAGTTGTCTCAGCAGCAGTGATGATTCATGATCTGCTGAAGACCACATTACCATCGAGAAAAGAGTTTAAATCATCAGAAGAATCTGTGGAGCTGTGGCGCTTGGGATTTTTATGGGAATGGTTTGTGTTCTGAGTTTATGCCTCCTGTTTTTTCGCCTCACTGTGGCAGAAACTCGAGGAACTCAATTTCCATGAGTCGTTTACAATTTGAACGATCAAAGGAAACTGTAGCATTTCTCTTAATAATGTTCTTTGTATCATCTTTATGGTGTGAAATTAAAAGATCTGCAAGGGTCAGCTGCAATTATCTTCAGTTAGTAAATGTCATTTTCACGAAATGAGTTTTTCTTTTAAAGAATGCTTACATTGGCCAAGCTAAATGAGTTTGCCTATAAGCAGTGATTCAGATTATGGGCTGTCAGATGGTTTACGGATGGATTTTCATTTATTTATCTTTTTCTCAGATGTTTTTAATCATTTTTCTTTTCTGAGATAAACAAATCAAAGCGACTGCATATTTGTAATTATATTTTTTGTAATTTTGTTACTTTAAATACCTAAAACCATGAATAATTGGTGTCAATTTATTTTTTATATTGTTTTACTTTTTTTATGAACTCCAAATAGCAAGATTACAAGCGATCCCTTAAAATGTAGGGATGTGTCTTTATATGTGATTCAAAAATCAAACGTCAGTCGAGATATTTGTGGAACGTTGCAGAAGAAAGCAGTTTAATTTCAGACATTGTTCAATTTGTTGTTGGAATTTTATTGCAATGCTCACACAGGAGCTAATAAATCTCACAAACTTTCCACCCAAAAATGTAAGTCCACATAGCATCTCTTGAGATTTTTTTTTTTTAATGATTATCTTCAATGTTTTAAGTTATGGCTAATAAGGGCCAGACTTTCTGAGTGTGTGTGTATGTCTTATTCCTCCCAACCATCAGGAACAATAATGGTATTTATCAGCGTTTCGATGAGCACAAGCATCTTCTCAAGTGAAGCAAAACGGGACCGTCTTTCCCATCCGCTGCTCTGATAGAAAATCCCAGCTTGCTCTTTTACAAGAAAATTAACATAAAGGAGGTACAGTGGTACTTTAATGGGCTAAGAAGTCTTCACTAAAGTATTTAGAAGGTTTTTTTCCCCTCTGAATACTAACTGGACAGGTTCATCAGAGCATGAAAGAAAAAGCGTAAAGCGGGGGCAGCGAGCTCTTCAGCTCGCACAGAGCGCCATTATGCACCGTCGTTAATTTAATAGTCATTCCTTAGTCAGCCCTGGGTCTGCAGATACGAGACTCCAACATTTGTTTGTCATTTCCCAAAACAGTTTTAATAAACAGTTAAAATCTTAAATGGCTTCTTGTACTCTTAATGTTCCCTGACTGCGTTTGGATTTTTTGTTTTGTTTTATATGCTTTATAATTTAATGATTTCTGCAACCTATTTGCTTACCCATCTTTGAGTTTAGTAATAAGTTATAATGAAGGTGAATATAATGAAGATGATGTATTCCAACTTCATCTCCTAAATTTTTAAGGACATTTCAAGGCAAATCCATTTTATTGTAAAAAAAAGGGAAAAAAAAACATAAACAGCCGCTCTTGAACCAGTTCCAGATGTTATTTTTCTGCTATATTCAGATTCTATAGGTTTAGACATGAAAGTCTGAAATTATTTATTTTCCATGTTTGTGTGCTTGCAATCACTTGTCTTACAGCGTTGTAAAGAAGAGTTGTGTTGCTCGAAACCTCAACAAAATCGAGGACATGCATTCTAGACTGCAAAGCAACCTGGAGGCCATCGGTATGCTAAATCAACAAGTAAGCATGTGCATGCACAAACACACACACAGGGTCCTGACGGTCCTTTTACCCGACAGATACAAACACAAACCCACACACCAGCCCACCTGCTGTTGAGCTCACACAGAAGAGGAGGCTTTCAGGCGTCCAACTTCAAACACACAAGCACACTTACACAGAGGCGCACCCAGACATCCATTTCCTCTTCCTACGATAAAAGTGAAAAGTCTGCAGCGAGGTGGGGGTGTGTATGTGCGGCGCAGAGAGAGGAGGGGGGGACAAATCGTATCGGGAGAAAGCGGTGACGTTTCTTTACTCTGGTAAATGATTTCCCTTTCATGAAACTCAGAGAAAGATGTATATCAATACAGCCTCGCTGATCTCTCCATGACAGCGCAGGGAAATGGCCCGCTGTGATAAAACAATGTGGGGGAAAAAAAACACAGAGGAATATTCTCGGGAAATGCTGACATTTTTTACTGTGTTGAACTTCACAAGAGTCAACAAATCACCAAAGGAGAGTCGAATCAAAAGTACTCCTCAGCCCCCTCAGTTCTCCAAAACTCCAGGGCCTAAGGAAACGGCTCACCCGACTTTTGTGAGTGTGCAGAGTGGCCCACTGATTGACGGGCTGCGAGGAAAGCTGGTACTTGTTGAAGTTTTAATGTTGACATCAGTTGCAGGTTTTGAGACAGAGGAGCGTGAAGCACAGGAAGCAGCCGACAGAATGGGGAAGAGAAGAGTGCTCTTTAACAGGTCAGGTGTGTAATAGCACCTCTTAATCTCCAGTGTGAATCATTACACACATCGATCCAACACAGACAATCTATTCACACACACAAACATAGGAGCTGGTTGGAGAGGATGGGCTAAAAAATTTCACTGTCCACTGGTCGCTCACTTCTGTACACCGTCTCAGAAATCAGTGAAGGATTTGGATGAATTTGCTCAGTTTACTTATGCACAACACTGGGTTATTAATTGGGTCTGTGTCTCTTTGCATCAGTCTTATTTACTTATTAAAAATGGGCTCCGGCTCTCCCTTTCACCCGCGGGCGCTGTAAAAATAACACACACACACACATGCACAATTCCCATTCCACTGCCAGGCTAATTTCATGCAAACTTTTGAAATGTCACATAAAATTAACTTAGATTCTGATTAACACAAAAAGGAAAAAAGTGATGCTTTAAAGATTTGATTAAAATTTGATTGTTGTTTTTTTTAATCAAATATGAGCCTGAATTCTACTTTTATTTTTAGTCGTGAATAGATGCAGGTACAGCTGCTGCTTTTTAAAATTTCCTCTTTATTGTATCAGGCTTAAACTGTTCTTAAACCATATGATCCCATGGTCTGAAGAATGCATGAAGCAAGCACATTCTTATAGCTCACGTTTCATTTGGCCCTGGTGTTTCTCTGTATGTACAAAATTACAAACAGACAGATCTCAAAGGCAACTCATCTAAACCTTCCTTTAGAAATAACCCAAGTTAGCTCAGTGTTTGTCTTCTTTATTTAGACTTTCAAAGTTTTTTTGTTTGCATTTAAACCTCTGAGATGTCCTCTGGAGGTGTAGTGCATATCTGTTCACAGTTTGTTCTTAAAGTGATACACACCGCCAGTTATGACAAAATTGGCGGCCTTGTTTGTTTTGCTGATAAGCTCAAAAGACATCGTTTTATAATCTTGAGCAAACAGATTCTGCCACTTAGATCTGTCTCATCCCTGGAATGTTCTGCTCAACTGTTTTTGCAATAAATTGATAAGAAGCAAGCTGGGTTTTCCAGTCTCCCTTATTTTTTTTCTGGTGGCAGCGGTGGGATTCCTTGTGTGTTTCTTACTCCTGAGGTGAAGTAAAAGTCCATGGGCATAGACAAAGGCCTCACCTACCAAAAAAAAAAAAGAGTTGAGAGGTCTTCAGGAGACCTTTTTGTCTCTCTTATCTTTTTGCCATAAAACAAAGAAAGTGAGTTGTTCCAATATAGTTGCAATAAAACTCACAACCCCCCTCCCATTTGTTTCTTTCTTGCACTGCTACACATCCTTGCATCTTTTTAGTCCAAACAGAAGTACTAAAAATTTACCCATAGTACAGTTTGTGCAGGGTGAGGTGACAAAGCTTTAATTTTTAATTTCACCCCCCTCCCTGGCAATTAGAAAAGTATCCAGAGCTGCTGAGATGAGAAAAAAATTAAACAGGTCCCTTTTAATATGCAGTTAATTATAAATGTCAAGCCCAGTGTTTTTCATCTTGTGGTTCTATTGCTTTTGGCGTCACGTAAAATTAACACAGCGGAGGATGTTTGCCTGGTTGGAGACAGTAAATACTATTTAAGGGTCTTACGATGGTTTTGACATGTCAACATGTTCTTTTTGGGTTTTTTTAGCAGCTTGTCAATGGTTAAGCCTAAGACCTAGATATTTCTAGTCATCAGATGTAATACATTTGCTCAGATTTATTGTGCGTGTGTGTCTGTGGGACTCTGTGTGATGTCTGGATGGGTAATGTTAGCGGAAGCATCCGGAAATGTGTCTGTCTCATCTCCGTTTGTGTTTTGCTCTCTTTCTCTCCCTGTCACACACACACACACAAACACACACACGCAGTTACACTAAAACACACATGCCCAGACATGTCAACGTGACATCATTCTTTAACCACAGCTTACACACACACACACACTATGAGCAGATGTGAATGTGTGCAACTGTCATTGCCCGTTGTCTCTTTTTGTCTTTGCTTTGTTTAATTTCTTGTTTTACTTGTCCTTATAGCTAAAAATACATTATTTCAAATCTCTTTTTTCCTCTTTCATCTGCCTTACGACAATTGTTCTGACTGGCACACTATCTTTCTTTACAACAAGTACTAAATCTTTGTATGTTTTTGCAGTTATTACCATTTTTTAACTTAAATTCCTCCCTGCTCTTACCCAAATTTGTTTGTCAGAAAATAAAACATCCAGCAATTTAGCCCGCATGTAATTGTGTTCCAGGGAGCCCAATCGTGTTCCTGCGATGTGAGATTTGTTTTGTGTCACGGATGATTTTATGTCAAATAGGCCTCTAATGATCACTTAAATTGGTTGTTTTCATGTAGAAATTTCCTCCGCTGGATGATTCCTACTTGCAACTAAAATATACCACTGAATCTTCTCTTGCAATTTTCATTTTCATTTTTCTTCCAACATGCATGAACACGATTGTAAAAGCTGAATTAGACACGCGATGGAATGCCGGCTGCTTGATGAACTTTTTAGCTGTTCACTTTTGATGCTTGGTATCTTTTTGTGACTTTGAATGAAGTTTTGTAATTTGATTCTATGAACTAAAGGAGAGTAATGTTTGAAATTCTTTGAAATTTTCTTTTAAATTTGCCCCTGCTCTCTCATTCGGTTTCACAGTCACACACTTTCAGAGATACAGTTAACCTTTTTGTCTATGTCTTTTTCTCTGTGAACTTGTCTCAGATTCTTTTTTTTTCTTCTCTCTCCAGTTAAATGTCCTCTATAGGGAGAATAAGCAGTTGCATAGGCAATATGAGGAGGAGAAGTCCATGCGCAGACAACTAGAGCAACAACTCTCACTTCTCTCCACCTCCCAGCACTCCATTCAACCTCCCCCTCTCCCTTAGTACCATCCCAGCTCCAGCTCCTTATCCATCTCTGGCTTCTCTCATCCTCAGAGAATGAAGCCAGTGGCAGGGGACTGGATTTTAATTTAGACTAAGCTGAGAGGAGCTGGTGTAGACAGATCAGGTGGGTCCCCAGCTGTAGATGAAGCATTTAAGAAACTGAAGAGGGCGCTGTCTCCGCCTTTCTGAAAGGTCAAGTAGGCCTTTGGTTCCATGGAGCTCCCTGAAGACTTTGACCTGTTTCGGCTTTTTGACTCTCAGTTCCTCACCAGGGAACATACTCAGTCTGGGGTTAATGTCCTGCAGGTCAAACTCAAGTCCCAAGGTTCCCTTTCCACCTGGGGGAGCGGAACCAAAAGAAGGACTTCCAACGACTTTGCCACTTTACAGTTAATGGTACATTATATCTTCAAATATGTCAGCACACCAAGGTAATTTAGCAAATCACACCTACATCATCAGATGTATCAATCAAATGGTTTTTATTCATTTTAAATATTAAATTGATCCACACTTGATAAGAAACTAAATGCAAAACTCTAAATTAGTAATGTGTTCAACACTGGACATAAGTTTATAGAAGAATGAGTGACAATGCGCCATCATTACCCACAGGCATAGCACAGATGTCGATGTAAGAGGCTGCAACACATTATCTGGTTACGCTGCAGCTGTGCACCATGTGTCTTGTGTCTACTGCAGTGAAACCGGCCATGTTTTGTCTTGTGTGAGAATGTGTGCTTCAGTTTCTCTGTGACACCATATGCAGAGGTGTAGTGGATTAGTGTTTAAGGTTTTAAATAGTTCAAAATGTCTTTAAAAACTGATTTTTTTAACTGTTGTGTTTTTAGACTTGTGTGTACATGACTCAAACTAAAAATCCCAATAAAATCTAATTTACAGCAGCTTTTACTGCCACCTCTAATTTTTTTACAATTAGGTTTTTTTTGTATTACAACCCCAATTCTGAAAGAGGTGCAACATTGTATAAAATGTCAATAAAAACTAAATGTAATGATTTACAAATACCCCAAACTCCTATGTTATTGACATTGAAACAGTAAGCAAATGAAATGCTGAGACTAAGACGTTGTATTATTTTTGAGGGCAAAAAATGAAACAAGTTTCATTTGTATTACAGCAACACATCCTAAAAAAAGTGGGACAGAGCCATGTTTAAACTGTGAAGCATGTTGTATTTTAACAACATCCAGTAACTGAGTAGTAGAGGTTTTAGAGGGGTATCTCATCTCATTCTTGTCTGATGTAAGATTCTAACTGATCAACCGTGCTGCCTCTTCTTTGTTTATTTATTTTTATTTTATTTTTTGCTAGATGGGAGCATATGTTGTTCTCAAATCTTTATTTACTTTTCATCATTGATAGTGCCTTTTTAGATGTGTAAGCTACCGATGTCAGAGTTACTAATGCAACCCCATACCATCAGAGAGCAGGGGTGGAAATTAAAAATTTTGTCCACCAGCCACTATGGCTGGTGAACAAAATTTTTTACCAGCCACTCAAATATTTTACCAGCCACTATTTTTTGTTGTGACAAAAAGTTATTTCATATGATGATGATGATCGACGCAGGTGGAAGCAGTTGTGGTGCCCTACAAGCTGACTACTCTTGAAAAACAGAAAATAAAATAGCTTCTCATCACAACACCTATATT